>NC_041344.1:572813-672813 GCF_004354835.1 Perca flavescens | reverse complement strand
GTCAAAACCGCAAAGAAGGCGTTCAAAATAAGCACCCAAAACATTGAGAAACGTGACAAAAACCTTGGGGAAAAGCAGGGGGAAAAAACATCAGAAAAAGCAATTAAAATGTTGGAAGAAGTGACCCAAACAATGGGGGGGGGGAAACACTAAAATGTAAAATACTAAACTTTGAAAAAAGTGACCGAAACATTGAGATAGGGACAACAAAAAGTTTTTTTTTTTTTTTTTTCATGGTTGACGGGAAGACAACACAAGGGTTAAGTGAAAAAAGTAAAATATATTTGACTGTATTATTGCATGTCTCATGTAGTCTTCTCACATAAAACTTGTCTGCATAAAGCCCTAAAAAAGTCAACAAAAAAGTTCTTTAGCCATCCCAGACTTTAGCAAATTGAGCAAAAACAGTGATGACATTTTTAAAGAGTAGGCTACCCAATTTACAACAACCTGTTTCACAGGCCTGGATATGCAAAGTCACAGTCACAGCGGATTTGGCCCGCTGGCCTTGAGTTTAACACATGTGATTTAAAGCAACACTATGTAACTTTTGCTGCTCCGGTCCCTCTACAGGTTGGAAGCGGAATTGACCATTACTGTACATAACATTATGCATGTTTTGCCAGATCGGGTAGCCGATCTGTAGTTCGAATGAACTGGACAATGTAATGTAATGGACAATTTCACTTCCAACCTGTAGGGGGACCGAAGCGGGAAAAGTTACATACTGTTGCTTTAAACCATCAAATAATAATTTGGGGGGCCCCCCTGCAGCAACTCTGAGGACCCCATAAGGGTCCCAGACCCCCTGTAGAAGATCTCTTGTTTCAAAGATACCATAGCAATGCACAGAGCGCGCCATAAACTGTAAACAGGCGAGAGGCCGTAAACTGTTAAAAACCGCAGGAAAAACTCTGATTGAGACACAGATTCTGAATGCGCTGGATACATGTCCAAATAATGCTTCTAAAACCAGAATAACACCGGCAAATATTCGGAATATCCAAACGGAAAATGTTGTTCACATGACCCGTATCAAATTCGGAATAATAGCGCAATATGTGTGCGTGTAAACGTACTCCCTATGTCTCAAGTTGATAGATAGATAGTTATTGTGTAAGGTTGCTTATTTTGTGTCTTCTCTGTTCAGTTTCAACGCCACGGAGATTTCGTGCCAAAGTCCTGAGCCCCACCAAGCTGCACGTGTCGTGGAAAGAGCCGAAAGGACAGTTTGAAAGCTACAAAGTCATTTACACCACACGGCCAGGTAAGATCCAGAAGAGGTCTTAAAAAAAAACACTTGAGTCTATATTTCAGAAAAAAAAAAAAAGAAATCAATATTATTATTTTTTATATTATTTATTATAACACTTTTTAAAATGTTTTTTTTTTTTCAAGTTTGACCTTTCCCTGCTAAGTTTTATAGTTTTTTTTTTTTTTTTTTTTTTTTTTAGTTTGACATTTTTTTCAATTTGAATTTTTTTTCAATGTTTTTTTATTTATTTATTTTTTGCATTTTGAACATTCACAAACCTCAACGTTGCACCCTGACAAAACTGTTTAAGATTTAAGGCTTCAGCTTTGCCAGTTTACGGATTGTTCAGCGCTGCTTCGCTCTCTGCAGAAACCTCCTAGTTTGAACTTGATTTGTCCGGGTAACCTGACGAGGAATTTACCTGTACAGTCGTGCCTGCTGTTTCCCGCTTTCACACCTGGAAGCTCAGCAGTACGACCTCTGTGATGGATCGGTTGTCTAGTGCCTTGCTCAAGGGCTCCTCGGCAGAAATCATTAACCCTCCTGTTGTCCTCGGGTCAAATTTGACCCATTTTCAAAAGTCTATGTAAAAAGAAATGTGGGTTTCTATCAACCAAATTGCCCAAAAATAACATGGATGGTTCCATTCACTTCACACGCTGTGATTAGCCATCAACATACATTCCTTGGATCTTAACTAATACTCAAAATAATTCATAATTTCTGGGGTCTTTAACTAAAAAATATTTTGTATAATTTCATTTAAGTAAGAATTATTTATGACCATGCATTCCAGAAATTAGAATTAAGTTTGCGGAGAAGATGTAATGCAGAATTGGGTTATAATTTTAAACTTTATGCTTTACATTTTCTTTTTTTTTAGCAAAACTGACCATAACAAGTGCACCACAAGGGGTTAAAGAAGCAACTCTGTCGGTAAAGTTGCATAGGACATGTATGAGTGTATTAAAAAATCTATAAAAAAAAAAAGTGTGCAGTGCGTTTTAAAAAAAACATCTGCGGGGTCTTAGTCTTAAATGTAGTATTGTGTTCTAGGTCTTAATTTCTTAATTTTTTTTTAAAACCGGTCTTAATTTCCCTACGTCTATGTAACGCTACCTCTAATGCTCTTTAAAAAAAAAAAAAAAAAAAGCCAGTCAGAAGAAGAGTATGAGGGCGTGCCATGCTAGCAGCTAGCTTATAACGTGTGTTACAAAGTGACCATGTCTGTCTCTGAAGTAAAGGTTGGACTACAATAGAGCTGTTTGGAGCAGTTTGTGAACAGTGTTCTCTGTTGGAGATGCTAAGTCCCTTTGGGGGGGAATTTGGGCTTTTTCACTTTGTAAACCTATAATGTGCACAAAAAAAGATATATAACACAATAAAGGAAAGGGGAAAAGCCAAAAAGCATGATATGAGCACTTTAACAAAGAGAAAAAACGGCTGTGTGGTTAGTGCAGGTTGTCCAAATATGTAGAGGGATGTGCAAAAAGTTCAAAAAGCAAAGTTTAAAAAAGGATTTTTTTTTTTTTTTTTTTACCCAAATTTATAGATTTTAAGGCTGCAATTGCAATACTACAAAACAGTGATATTTTTGCTGAAGGTTATCCACCGTCAGAATCTCATACTGGTCGATGCCTAATTTGTTGTAAAATGCCAAACAGATTGCTGGTTAATACAGTTTCTGTGCGTTCACAAATCATCTTGACTACATGACGTTTGTATTTCACCGCTGGGACAAGAATTCCAGCTATGCACAAAGGAGCACAGTAGTTGAAGCTCTTCCCCCGAGGGCGAACAAATCAGCCTTTTTTTTTAATGTGGGCATGCTGGTTCATAATTCACTGTGCGGAGAAAGAGACGCGTAACCACACACGGCAGGTGATATAACTGTTCACATGCCCACTGTGGGAACCTGTGGTTGACCACAGCACACACTTTTTGGATTTATTAATGAAGGGTTCAACAATTTTTTATTTTTTATTTTTCTTCACAAGTTTGGGAAAAAACTTTGCCAGTTGCACGTTGGTGTAACGAGGCTCAGAGAATCAGTGTTCAGAATCAGCTTTATTGGCCAGGTTTGCGTAAACAAACAAGGAATTTGGCTCCGGTTAATCTTTGCTCTCAACACTCCCTTAACATATAAAAAAACAGAAGTAAGACAGTAAGAAATATAAAAAAATACTTTTAACTATACTGTATAACAATACAATAGAATTTACAATTTTACAAAAAATATACTATAACATTTAAAAGAGGGAAGGAATAGTGCAATAACAGTATAGTCTGAGATGTATGATTTCAATATAAATATAGTGCAAGGCAGTTCAGTGCAATGGTAATATATGAATAACAATATTGTAATTGTAAGATTTGTAAGATCTGCTTGGCTCTACAGTGTTGTAATTGGATTAGAAGTTTTTTTTTTTCTAAAGCCCAGTTCAGACCAACGTTTTGCAACGAGACGAAAGCGTTTTATAACGTTACTGGGAAAAGTTGGCTGTTCAAGTCTCCAGAGGCTGTTTTTTTAACGTAAGAGACATCTCCCGTTTCAACAGCCAATAGAGAAGTCAGCTTGTGAAGTCAGCTACAACCGATAGAAATAAAATGATGAATCGATTTTATTTTTATGTTACGAACAGCTGGTCGAAATTTCGAAATTAGTTTTAGACGGAGCCTCAATGACCGCCCGAAAGCACGGTAACGTTAAATGGTCAAGCGAGATAGAGTGACTGAAGAGCGAGAGAGAGCGCCCTTTCCTTTCAGCAGTTTGTTGTATTTAAGCAGAATACCAGAAGTAAACTTTAATGTCGGCCTATTTATCGCGATATTCAACAACGTGATCGCATATTTTCCTCACATCGGGCAGCCCTAGGTTGGGAGTAGATGATTGAAAGAATCAGTGATGATATGTGACTAAATATTAGAACCATCTCTCAGTATAAACCACTATAGTTAAACAGCACCACAGAGTACAGCCTCTGAAATGAGCATAGAGTAAAATCTCTCCAAAACAGTTTCAACAAATATTTACCACTATAACCTTCACGAAGGTGAAGAGTTATGAGGGGCTAGCCTGCATGCGTCTCACCCAGGTGTACGTAATAAACTGTAAACTGACACCACGACTCCTTGTAGGCTTTGCACCATCGCTGTCAATCTCCCAAACGGCACAGAAGGTTAAATGCAGAAGTTCACTGAGTTCATAGAAACTAGTTTATGATTGGCTGCTCCTCTCTTCATCTGTATTCTTCACGACATGGACATTATGTTTATTGCTTATACACTCTGAAATAGATATGTCATAGATAGATAGACATTGATAGACTGTAATCAGAGATATAACGTGAGGATATGTACAGGTCATAAAGTGCTCTGTGATTATAATCTTAGAGTATTACTCAGTTTGAAAACGGGCCAAGCTTTTTATTGCAGCAAAAAAAAAAAAAAAAACAGTGCACCGCAGATGTTTCTACTTTTTATGGATGTGATCTCTATCCTTAAGACTTCATTGTGTGTCGTATTGTAATTATAGTTCGAATAATTTGACCGCAAGTAGCAATGGAACCCGTTTCAGTCTTCCAACGTGGCATCTTAAAAATGAATTGGAAACTATTTTGACAGTAGGGCTGCACGATATGAGGAAAATATCCAATTGAGTTTATTTTGACTGATATTGCAATTGCGGTATGATTCACAGTATTGGAGGGAATGATCATTTTAGTATCCTTATTTTCATTTTCATAGAAAAATATATAATGGGGCGTCTGTTTAGCTCCCCTTGTCCTTGTCGCAGCTGGCGGGTTCAGACCTGCGGCCCATTTGCTGCATGTCATCCCCCTCTCTCTCTCCCAATATCGCGAAAGGCTGCGACGTATTGCGATATTCTTTTTTTGGGATTGTTTAAAAAAAAAAATAATCCGAAAACTGCACTTCATTCTTTTTTGTCGTGCTTTTACAGTGGGGGAAATAAGTATTTGACCCCTTGCTGATTTTGCAGGTTTGCCCACTTACAAAGAATGCAAAAATCTACAATTTTAATCATATGTACATTCTAACAGTGAAAGACAGAATCCCAAAGAAAATTCCAGAAAATCACATCATATGAATTTATTAAAATTGATAACCATCTGATGAGGAAAAACAAGTATTTGACCCCCTGGACAAACAGCAAGTATTCTGGCTCCTACAAGCCAGTTACTCTTTCTTTAAGACACAGCCCCAATCCGAACCAATTATCTACATCAAATACACCTGCCTCACCTCGTTACCTGTATAAAAGACACTTGTCAACTCCCAAACAACCCGCATCCAACATCACCACCATGGGCAAGACCAAAGAGCTTTCTACGGACATCAGGGACAAGATTGTTGATCTGCACAAGGCTGGGATGGGCTACAAGAGAATCGGAAAGCAACTTGGAGAGAAAAGATCAACTGTCGGTGCAGTTATCAGGAAATGGAAGAAGCACCACACCACCGCCAACCTCCCTCGGTCTGGGCCTCCACACAAGATCTTGCCTCGTGGGGTGTCCCTGATCATGCGAACGGTGAGGAATCATCCCAAAACCACAAGGGGGGAACTGATGAATCAACTGAAGGCAGCTGGGACCACAGTTACAAAAAAAACGGTTGGTAACACACACACGCCGTCATGGATTGAAATCCTGCAGCGCACGCAAGGTCCCCCTGCTCAAGAAGAAACATGTACAGGCCCGCATGAAGTTCGCCATTCACCACCTGGACAACTCAGAAGAGGCCTGGAAGAAGGTGATGTGGTCAGATGAGACCAAAATAGAACTTTTTGGCCTCAACTCAACTTGTCGTGTTTGGAGGGCAAAGAACACCGAGTACAACCCAAAGAACACCATCCCCACCGTCAAGCATGGTGGTGGCAACATCATGCTTTGGGGTGCTTTTCAGCCAAGGGGACGGGACAACTCCATCGTATTGAGGGGAGGATGGACGGGGCCATGTATCGTGGAATTCTGGACCGACATCTCCTTCCCTCAGTGAGAGAGCTGAAGATGGGTCGAGGATGGGTGTTTCAGCACGACAACGACCCTAAGCACACCGCCAAAGCAACAAAAGAGTGGCTGAAGAAGAAGCACATCAAGGTTCTGGAGTGGCCTAGCCAGTCTCCAGACCTGAATCCAATTGAAAATCTTTGGAGGGAGCTTAAAATTCGAGTTGCCAGGCGACACCCTCGGAACCTGAATGATTTGGAGGCTGTCTGCAGGGAGGAGTGGGCCAACATCCCTGCCGAAATGTGCACAAACCTTGTCACCAACTATAAAAACCATTTGACATCTGTGCTGGCCAATAATGGCTTTTCTACAAAATATTAACATGCTGTTTGTCCAGGGGGTCAAATACTTGTTTTTCCTCATCAGATGGTTATCAATTTTAATAAATTCATATGATGTGATTTTCTGGAATTTTCTTTGGGATTCTGTCTTTCACTGTTAGAATGTACATATGATTAAAATTGTAGATTTTTGCATTCTTTGTAAGTGGGCAAACCTGCAAAATCAGCAAGGGGTCAAATACTTATTTCCCCCACTGTATATTCAATTAAATGTACAATATGTTCAGTAGAAGAATGTTAGGAATGATTTCTTTTCAATTGTTTTAAATTCCATAAGCAATTTTTGTATTTAAGCAGAATACTGAAAGCAGCAGAAATGCAAAACTGAGTTCACTTTAGTATCCGTTTATTTATCGCTTAGTTAGATCGTTATCGTGATATCCAACAATGTTATCGCATATTTTCCTCATATCGTGCAGCCCTAACTTAAAGTTCCACTTTGTAACGTGTTTAGTTGTTCATTACCAAAATCTGTGTTGTCCGTTCACAAACTTGTCCATTTTCATGAATATTTACCACCACCATCAATTACAAGTATCCAGGCACGGATTTAGAAAGCAGAGGCCCTGGGCACAAAATCTTGAAGGCCCCCCCTCTCAGAACTCGTGGCCCAAACTCACACAGCATCTACACTTTTAGAAACAGTGAAAGTAAGCTGTCCAACTCCATTTCTTGTGATGTTAATTGTGACTCTATAAAACAAAGGACAAAATGGAAACTATCACAGAACAATGAAAATGAAAATACAGCCTAATAACATAACTAAGAATAACTACAGTCATGTCTGTACAGTCTAGCTTCCCACAATAGCACAACATCAATGCTAATCTCAACAGAAAACATCCAGTCTACTCGTCTCTTCCACAGAGCCAACCCAACACTAGTAAATCACACCAAAAACAAAGGCAAGAAAAAAAACGTAGTGGTGACCACAATTTGATCTAAAGAGCTGACTTTGGAAAAACAACTGATTGTTGAGCACCTCTTTTACTCTCTCTCACTGTCTCTCCCCTTCACGGAGAAACGGATGATCAACGATCTGCTAGCCTAATGGTAACAGAGCTGTGTTTGTCACATTGTAATCAAATATATGAATGAAAATAGGTTGAGTATAACTTATATATACGTATAGGCCTATACAGCTCACTCTCAGCGTGAAATGTAGTTCTCAAATTTAAGTTGCACAACTTAATGTATGGCAACTATTATATTCTATGTCATAATTTCCTGACATGTAATGACACCTGACAATAACGCCATTGCTGATGTTCAGCTCTACATCTCCACCAAATCCATCACCACGGCAACTCACTCCACTTTGACCATTGGCCTCAGTGAAATTAAATCATGGATGCAAACCAACTTTCTCAAACTTAACTGTGACAAATTGACACGATCATCATCGGTCCCAAATTCCTCTTCAAAACATCGCACAACTTTTGCTTCACCATCTATAACTGCACTCTGACTCCCTCCTCACACATCTACACCATCAGGATGCTTCACCATCTATAGCTGCACTCTGTCTCCCTCCTCACACATCTACACCATCAGGATACTTCACCATCTATAACTCTGTCTCCCTCCTCACACATCTACACCATCAGGATGCTTCACCATCTATAACTCTGTCTACACCATCAGGATCCTCACCACATCTACATCACCATCAGGATGCTTCACCATCTATAACTCTGTCTCCCTCCTCACACATCTACACCATCAGGATGCTTCACCATCTATAACTCTGTCTCCCTCCTCACACATCTACACCATCAGGATGCTTCACCATCTATAACTCTGTCTCCCTCCTCACACATCTACACCATCAGGATGCTTCACCATCTATAATTCTGTCTCCCTCCTCACACATCTACACCATCAGGATGCTTCACCATCTATAGCTGCACTCTGTCTCCCTCCTCACACATCTACACCATCAGGATGCTTCACCATCTATAACTCTGTCTCCCTCCTCACACATCTACACCATCAGGATGCTTCACCATCTATAACTCTGACTCCCTCCTCACACATCTACACCATCAGGATGCTTCACCATCTATAGCTGCACTCTGTCTCCCTCCTCACACATCTACACCATCAGGATGCTTCACCATCTATAACTCTGTCTCCCTCCTCACACATCTACACCATCAGGATGCTTCACCATCTATAACTCTGACTCCCTCCTCACACATCTACACCATCAGGATGCTTCACCATCTATAACTCTGACTCCCTCCTCACACATCTACACCATCAGAATGCTTCACCATCTATAACTCTGACTCCCTCCACACACATCTACACCATCAGGATGCTTCACCATCTATAGCTGCACTCTGACTCCCTCCTCACACATCTACACCATCAGAATGCTTCACCATCTATAACTCTGACTCCCTCCTCACACATCTACACCATCAGGATGCTTCACCATCTATAACTCTGACTCCCTCCTCACACATCTACACCATCAGGATGCTTCACCATCTATAACTCTGACTCCCTCCTCACACATCCATCAGGAGTTATTTTTGACAGCAACCTCTTCAAAAAGCATGTCATCAAAATCTCCACAACTGCCTTCTTCCACCTTAAAATCTGTATCAGTATTATCTTATGGTTTATATGTTTGTATATTTACACACTTTAAATTTTAGAAAAAGAAGTATAGCCTACTTTATTTATTTATCATTTTTGTATTACATTATCTGCAGAAATTATTATATTTGGTGACAAAACCCGTATTAAATATGTAGACCTACAGTTAGGTGATTTTGGCGTTGCAGAGATGCCTGCTCGCTGTCCGATTGTCTGATATGAATGACCACGTTCTGTCTTACACAGCAAACTAATTCTTCACTGGTAAGACCAACATACAAACAAAAACATGCAAATAAAAAAAACATAACATCTTGTGAATAGGCCTAAGTGATTTAATCAGCGGAAGGTTCTAAAAATATTAAAAACAACAAAGCTATACTTCACCGATTCTCTGCAGTGAACTGACGGAGAAAGACAAAAGATACAGGCTACTTTTAAAATATTAGGTGAAGAATGACGTGAAAGTACCCTCAACTAGAGAATGACTCCCACATATGATGTATTGATAAGCCAGACCGCGTATCTGGTCATAAAAATGTCTATTAATACAACAACGTTACATGATTAAAAAAGCAACCTATCATATGGGGAGAGAGCAGAGGTGATGGGCTCTAGCTACATCAGGAAACAATATTTAGGTGGTTCGGTGGACGCAGATTTGGAAGGCTTCGGCGCCGATCGGTCTATCTATAATAATCAGGGTGTTTAATAAGTGGAAAAAAGTAGTAGATAGACCTACATTTTGAAGCTGTCAAACTGGTAACGTAGCTACATACCGCCGGGTCTCTGCCACCTGCGGAGTCGGAGACCGTGGGGGGGGGCATTTAAACAGGTGTCTGTCACTCCAGCCGGGCTGTGGTTCTCTGTCATGTCCCGCTGCTGATGCTCAGGGTGCTGATGTTGTTCTAATTGTTCATCTGAAATAGCCAGGCTGGATGTTGTGCTAAACTCCTCATCGCTAGCATCACCGCAGGCGCCGCCAGGCTCTTTATTAGCGTCGAGCCGACTTATGAAAAAAGTGGAGATGGTTGGAATATTACTCCTAATTAAATCCTCTCTGCTACCTTCTCCCTTTTAGCTTTCCGTTTTGTGGCTTCACCGTTTTTTATCCATGTTGTTTGTTTTTGTTAATGTCCTCTCCTCTCTTTCACTCTATCCTCCACCGCCTGGCTTGCCGCTCAACCGTTTCCGCGGTAACCTGACTCGTAGTCATCAGACAGCCGACAGCAAAAAACTGATCATAATATTTTTTTGTGTGCAACTAAATTATTGTTAACACACATACACACACACTAATTTATTAATTGTATTTTAATTTAATTTTAAATAAAAAAAAAAAAAAAAAAGGCCACACAGTTAGTGGGGTCTTGGAGGCATTTTATGTTTGCATTCGCATGAACTGGGGTAGACGCTCCATATCCATGCGCCATCTTGAAATACGTTAGCCGGTAAGGGACATACAGGACATACTGCTCCGCCTTTCGCATTTTTGCAGTCACATGATAAACTCACAGGTGCTGCTAATGTTGCTAATGGGTATCGTAGCTTCCTGGCCCCCCCAAGTTTGAAGGAGGACACATGGAGGACCACACGTATTCAAAATCCAAATTTCAGGAACACGAGTCTTCTTCTTTGTTTGTTTTGTCTGAAAATGGAGTTTTATGTTCTGTGTGGACCCCAGGAAGAGTAGCTGATGTTTTGCATCAGCTAATGGGGATCCTAATAAAATCAAATCAAATTCTTCGTCGCCCAGAAAAAGTAAAAGGAGATTGAAAAGAGCAAGAGACCGGCTTTTTGAAGTGTGAAGGCTACCGTAGCTGTAATACGTACTTTGAACTGCGTGGTGCGAGAGAGTTGATTGCGATATCTGATCTCAACGCTAGATGGGAGAAATTCCTACACATTGGACCTTTTAATTCAGAGTGATTTGACACATCGATTGCCTTTTAACAAATATTTCACCCCTTCCCCTGTGATTTGGATGTTGCATTAGTCCATATTGTGATTTCGATAAAAATCACAAGGTAGCAGCTGAAGAAGTCTGTGGATGCTGGCAGTATTGTTAGTGTTGGTGCAGGTTTGTTCTATAAATATAGAAAAGTAACACCAAGGGTGGTAGTGAGGTGTTGATAACTGGAAGTAGACTTGCACACTCTACCTCCATGTGCATTTCTCTATTTTATTTAGATGACGTTTCAGCCCTCAGGCCTTCTTCACAATAAAGAGTGCAGCTTGTTCTACCAACAACTGTTGAACATAGAAACCTTCAGTGGGCTGTGACAGACAGACATTCATTCATGTAACTGTTGTTTTATTTATATAAAATCCCTGGATTTCACGATACCAATAATATCACAATACTAGGGCTGTTAGTCGACTAACACTTATAGGATTTTGTCGACTAATTGATTAGTTGATTTAATTGACAGAGCTGTGCGCTTTGAGAGGTGGTTAAGACTGGGAGAAGGGAGATCTATTCAGAGGGCCTTTTAATTTATTAATAAAAAATCACACGAAAGACAACAATATATTGCCGTATCAATCTTTCGTCCTACCCGTAATGTTGAGTATTTCCTGACTAAGACGAATAATGGCGTTTCTGTAAACGTACAGCTTTTTTGGAGCATCTTTTTAGAGTGCTGGTGCCTATTTTTATTTTTTTCTACTTAAGACTTTTAATTGACGGGGAACTAAATATTCAGACTGATCTCATAAAGTGGCGTATGTATGACACGCCAATTTGTATGCCATTTTGACGTGTTATCAAGACACATAATTGCTTTTTAGCGTGTTTATCAACGCAATTCGACCACCCTTGACGTACATTACGAGTGAATTTTCGCCGTAGCGAGTAGTATAAAGGGACGTAGGTCCGCGTAAGGAGGAAACCTAGGACTTTCACCCAGGAGAGCCGGGATCGTGTCCCACGTGTGCCGATTTTCAGCTTTTTTATTTATTTTTTTAAGCCTTCCCTAATGTTTCTGTCCTAAACCCAACAGTTTGTTTTCCTAAGCGTGTTATTTTCTGTGTTTTTGTCATTATTTTCCGTGTTTTGGGTGTTTTTTTGTGTTAATAAAGCCTTTCCCTGTGTTCTTTTCCTAAACCCAACCTATTTATTTATTTTTTACACGCGTGACGTTGTTCTCGCAATAGTACGTAACGTTCTCTCGATAACACGCAACTTGGTGGGTATGTTTACATCTACATACACGTGGATAGCTGAAAATGCGTACAGATAACATGTATGTTTATGCAAAGTCATGATGCCATGTTGAAATATTTCACCAGAGATACAGACCTGCCTCACTTTGTTTTGTTGCCTGAAGTTTTGAAGGTGAAGTCGACCTCTGCCTCGAGTGCCGCTGTCAGCCAGCGGCGAAGTCAACGTGTAGCTTTTGGTACGGCCGGGCCGTCTTGTTTGATCACAGTAATGGAGGAAATGGCAGATAAGGCGCCGTAAGCACAGGCTGCCATCCCCCTGACACCGCGGGCAGAGTGGAATGGATGGAGGGAATGACACAGCAAGATAAAAAGAGGGAGATACCAGAGGGGCAGAGTGAAGGATGGAGCCGGAGAGACACAAACGTAAAAGTAAATGGAAAGACGGATGTTGGGTACCGATAAATCGAAGGTAAAGCAGGGTAAATCTGATCGTCTGCGGCTTCTGTAGAAGAGCAAAAACATGTTGGCCTTTTTCGGCTTTCTAAGAAGGTTTGCCTCAGTGTTCACTTTTCTTTTGTTTGAAGGTGAGGGAATTCCCTTTAACCATTGGGAAGCCTGATGAATAAGCTCTGAATAAGCTCTTTTTGATTCAACAGTAACGAGGGCTGTAGGCTCCCATGTGCCAGAAAGCTTTAATGCCTTTTTTTTTTTTTTTTTTTTTCATATTCGTACAGATATTTAAATTGCCTTGACATTTTCACCAAAGCACCATGGCGTCAGTTCTGAGACAAGCCCACACAAAGCTCGCTTAGCAACATGTTGCCTTTGGGTAGTGCTTAGTTTTAAAGAAAGAAAGGGAGGGAGGGAGGAAGGGAGGCTGGGTGGGAGCGGACTGATTTTTAATAAGTATCTGGAAGTGCAGGGATGTCTGTGTGCCTTCTGGGCCGAGTGAGTGAGGTGAATGACGGGGACGATCATCTTCTCGCTGTAGGCCGCTGGTATCGCCATGAGTGGAGTAAGGTTGATAAGTGGTGACGGAGCGGTAGTTTTTGTAGAGCTCTGCTGGATGCTTTTTTTTTTTTTGGCGTGTGGCATTGTTAGGCCTTTTATTTCTGACCGGGCAAATTAGACGAGCGAGAGAAAAAAGGGGCCGCAGGTCAGAGCCGAACCCAAGGCCGCTGCGTTCGAGGACTGAGCCTCTGTGTATGGGCGCGCGCTCTACCAGGTGACCTACCCAGGTGCCTTTTTCACAGCAGACATTTTTGACGTGTCATAGTAGGAAAAGCACAGCCGAAATTGATAACCTTAAAGGCTGCATTCCATCAAGTGTCCCAGTAAGATATTTCAGTGAATCAGCATGCACAATAGACCTTTTTCAAGGCAGACATGTTGATGTGTCATAGTAGGAAAAGCACAGGTGTGTTCAAACCATTAATGATGGCTGCATTCCACTTAGGAGAGACCCTGGTATTAAACCATTACTGATGGCTACATTCCACTTAGGAGAGACCCTGGTATTAAACCATTACTGATGGCTGCATTCCACTTAGGAGAGACCCTGGTATTAAAGCGCCCATATTCTGCTCATTTTCAGGTTCATAACTGTATTTTAAGGTTGTACCAGAATAGGTTTACATGGTTTAATTTTCAAAAAACACCATATTTTTGTTGTACTGCACAGCTCTCTCTCACTGCTGCAGATCCTCTTTTCACCTGGTTTCTGTTTTAGCTACAGAGTGAGACCTCTTTTCATCTTCTTCTTCTGTACTATCTTTGATTGCACTCGCACATGCTCAGTAGCTCAGATGTAGATCATGTCAGCTAGCTAACTCTAGAGACAGTAAAAGAAAGGCTGTTTCTCCAACTTTGGTAAGTTCCAAGGCAGGATTAGCTGGGAGACTTCTAAATGAGGGTTGTAAGTAGTTCTTTTGTAGATTATGGTGAACTTGTGTGTGTTGTAGCAGTGCTTTGCTATTGAGAAAGACGTAGCATGCTAGCGTTGGCGTGCTTTCCTTCTTTCCTCTCTCTCTCTCTCTCTCTCCTGGGAAATAAAGCTGACTTCAAGTGCAGTCGGAAACGTCAAGATCTACAAACAATCTGACGGAAAATTGGTCTCAATACCCCGTAAGCAATGTCCTGCTTAACACATTTAAGACCCCTAAAAACATGTGTACCATGTTAAAGTGGACGCTATATTTAGAATATTTCCAGCGCTTTACCTTTGCTGTCAGACAGCCCTATACGACGGGGAACTCAAGCCGTTAGCTCTGCTCTCTTCAACGCCACCAGACTTTAACCTCGCAGAACACAGGAGTTGCTGCTCTACCGCTGCCATTGGTTGGTTAGTTTGTGGTGTTGTGTGACTTTGGTGAAGCTGAAATCTTAAAAAACACCACTCCCCATCACTTAAACCCGCGGGCCAAACCCTGCTACTCGAAAATTTTGATCCGGCCTGCGTATCCTTTTACAATCGCAATAAATTCTGGCCCGCCTAGTTGTGCAACAAAGCAAAAAAGACAACAATTTTTCAAGCTGCAATTACGCAACATTTGGCAGATTTGCTGACTTTAAGACTTCCCAAACAACCAGAGAGTTTATATATTCAGGCTGTGAAACAGGTTGTTGTAAGTCAGCTGTGTGGTAGCCTACTTTTAAAAATGTAATCTTTGTTTTGCTTGATTTGCTAAGTTCTATAATGTGCAAATCTTTTTAGGGCTTTATGTCGACCAAACTGTAAGTGAGAAGACTGTAGGAGACATGCAATAATACATAAAGAATATTTGACTATTTTACTTAAAATTACAAAAATGCATCTCAAACTATACATGGCCCTTGACGCGATTCTCATTTTCCAGTTTTAAAAAGTTGAACAGCATGTTTTTTGTGCTGTCAGTTTCTTTTGTAGGAGCAGAAGATAGTGGCAAAGTAGGTTTTGGAACCAATTGTGTTTTTTTTTTTTACATCAAGGTATTTGGCTTTTAATAATTTAAAGATTTAAGAAGATTTATTGATTCCAACTGGAACATTTGTTCTGCAGCAGCAGCGAATGTGAAAACTGAGCAGGAGGCACACAAAAAGCACACCCTATTAAACTAATTTGCACGTGTAACTCTGATGATCTTGGACTTCTCAATCAATATCTGTGGAGACGATAGACTTTATTAAAGCCAGGGAATAGAAACCTACGCTTCTGAGTCAGTCTGTAAACTGCTGACTTCTGCCAAACCTCCTCCTCCTATGACAGCGAAGCACATTTGGCAGGATTAGATGCTGAAAACATATATTTTATTAGATTTTTATCAATAATCCTTTATTACAGTTTTGTTCATACTCTTGGTTTTTACCTTTTTACAATTTATTTGTTTTCCCTCTGGTCCCTTCGCCTCGGGCGTTAATTAAGTTAATCTTTCCTCTCCTGAGTTTGTGAAGCCAGAGGGCTTCTGAATGTGTCTTTTCTTGGCAGTTCAAGCGAACATGTCACTTTCATGTAAACCTGAAGATGTTTTCTCATACTTGGAAACAGTTTGAAGCTTATTTGAGATCGCAGAGAGGTGTGCAGTCGGTGTGTACAGTGTATAATTGCGTGTCACGTGTGTAATCACAGTCTGCTATGGTGGTTTGAGAGTGGTGGTTCTTCATCACAAGCGGCAGCCATTTGCTCTGCTGAAGTCGCCTTGAACGAGGCATACACATGCTTTGATTAACTTACTGTAAATACCAAGGATGTAGTGAAGGAACCACATCTATTAGCCTCTCAAAAATATTCAATTTTATTTATAGTGTTAAAGTAAAACAGAAGTTAATCTCAGGACACTTTACAGATAGTGTAGGTCCGGACCACAATATTAAATTGACAAAGACCCAACAATTCTCCCCCCACACACACACACACCCAAGACCAAGCATTTGGTGCGATAATGGCAAGGAAAACTTCCTTTAAACAGGCAGAAACCTCAGACAGACCCTCACAAAGACCACTATTATCATTAAAAGTGTGCTTTGTAGTCGTGTTTATAGTGTGGCAGGTGGCTGTGGCACCGCAATGAGAAGGGTTGGTGGTTTGATCCTCCACCCATTAAGCCCAGTTCAGACCAAACATTTCTCGACAAGACAAGTTGAAACGTGCAACTACTTGCAACGTGCCGGTCTACAGCGTTCTGAAACCTGCCAGTTCACACTGAGACGAGACGAGACCGTTATCATCTGCGTAGCAGAGACTCTTTGTACTTCCGTTCTAACCAACTTCCATTCCTCTCTCGTTTTCTCCTTGTCGGTCAGGCTTCTTCACCCCAAGCACTCAAACTTGATTTAATTGATAATTAAATAAATATCTTTAGAAATGATTCCCTTGTGTGGTCAGGATTTAAATCGGCCAACCGTGTCTTCTCTCTAACCATCAGACTCTCTTACCCTGGAACAGGTGGAGAGCAGAAGGAGATTCAGGTGTCGAAGCAGGAAGCAAAGCTGCTCATCCAAGACTTTGACCCCTCCAAAGAATACAACTTTAAGATCATTGCTGTCAGTGGAGGACAGCAGAGCAAACCTCTCCAGGCCAAACATGAAGGTAAGAGACGTTTGCTCGTTAAATCTTACAACCCACCGTATTACGACTTGATGATGGTGTTAGATTGATGCTTCCAGAAATGCTCAGGCTGTCTTCAGATTGGGCAGTTTATAGAAGAAGCACCATACACGTTAAGGTTGTGTAAGTAGGGTTTGGTATGGTTTTGGTTATTTCCAATACCGGTGTTAAAACAAGACTTTTAAAATGGTAAAACCGGAAACATTAAGGAACGGTTTATTTATTGCTAAGGTCATGTGGCCAAATTTAAAATGTAAGAACAATACAGTACAGGCCAAAAGTTTGGACACACTTTATCATTCAATGTGATTCCTTTTTTATTTTCATTTATTTACATTCTAGATTCTCACTGAAGGCATCAAAACTATGAATGAACACACATGGAATTATGTACTTAACAAAAAAGTGTGAAGTAACTGAAAACATGTCTTATATTTTAGATTCTTCAAAGTAGCCACCCTTTGCTTTTTTATTAATAAGGGAAATAATTCCACTAATGAACCCTGACAAAGCACACCTGTGAAGGTAAAACCATTTCAGGTGACTACCTCATGAAGCTCATTGAGGAGCCCAGGTTTGTGTCCCGTTCTTGTGCCGCATGTCAGCTAAACGTACGTCCCAGGAACTGACGCAAAGAGTCCCGACTAAACCCGTCTAAATATGACTCTAAAGTAGACTTTTTTTTTTTTGCGTTTAGTAACAAATGCCAAAGGCACCTGACCAAGCATCGCTCTTTGACGCGACGGGACTGAGAATGTGTTGGAAATACTGTCACACGTTAGACCGTTAAGCTGTCAGCATTTTAACCATGTTTAATCCAGCTCCTAGCTAACGGTATGCTAACGTTACCTGCTGTCAGGTGTAACGTAAGCTAGCGCCATGTGCAGCGATGCTTCCGTTCCCCCTAACGACCGTTTAGGAGCATCAGAGAGCAGCGCGGGCATTTAAGTGGCACTGAAGTAGACGTTTCTTTTCGGTCCGGTAGATACCGGTCGTTTGGTTTCGGTACCCAACCCTAAGTATAAGTAAGTGCAATGACCGTAAGACATTCTGATTTATAAAAGGTGGCAGTCACATTAAATCCCCAATGACAGAATACTGCTGATGGTCTGATCTCTATGTGACATCAGGCTGCATTTCTGGCTCCAATCAGTGATGTCACAGCGGGTGTTTTCCATCAGCTGTGATTGGCACAATACCTGCTGTGACATCACTGATTGGGGTGTGGTTGAAAGCCCAATTATTATACCTGGAGGTTTGAACCTGTAGAGCAGCACAGCAATTCTATGTCATTTAGTGTTTGGAGTTTTGGAGGGCTGGATCCTACAACCTTTTTAAACAGGCATTTTTGAAATGTATCATATCAGTTAATCCAACATCTTACAATATCATGCTGCTCTTCAAAACTAAAGAAACTGCATCATATCAAAGTATCTCTATTGCTGTTTTGTTGTTGTTGCACCACTGAATGAGAAACACTTAGCAGCAAATTTAAATCTAAATGTGGGTGATGCTGTGTGACATTTAAACAACTTAAAATCATTACTGTTTATTTTTTGTGGCAGCATTCATTTGCAGAAACTCTCAAACGGCAGTCAAGCTAACTGAATAGCCGAGCTTAAAGTTTGGGTTCAACTGAGTGACTGATTTTGGGGCATTTTAGGCCTTTATTTTTATAGGACAGCTGAGGACACGAAAGGGGAAAGAGAGAGAGAGGGGGAAATGACACGCAGCCAAGGGCCGCAGGTCGGAGTCGAACCTGTGGCCTCTGCGTCGACGAATAAACCTCTATATATGGGCGCGCGCGCTCTACCAGGTGAGCTAACCCAAGCGCCCAAGTGTTGACGGTTTGACCAAAATGAGGATGCTTCCACACCTGAACAGTTTGGTCCGTTTTTTAACCAAACTCTGGGGCATTTTGTCGGATAGTCCGGTTGATTTCGGTAGGTAGGAAAGCTCATTCGAAACCCTGGTGCAGACCAAAGTCTGGTCCGCCTGAAAACATGGCTAATTTACTACTTTTTTTTTTATTTTTAATTCTCAATTTAAACTATTTAACCTTGCACACATTTTATGGACCTTTTTCACAGCAGACATTTTGACTTGTCATAGTAGGAAAAGCACAGCTGAAATATAAAGTATAACCTTAAAGGTCAACCTAGGGGTTAATAACATATGTGTACCTTGTCGACACTTCTCTGGGCTATGTGGTGTGGTAGTGTTGAATTTCCCCGACTCATTTCCTGGTTCTCCTTCTCCGTAAACAATATGAAATCAACAAGATAGTTAACTTTTCCTGCTCCAGATTTCCCACCGTGGTCAGAAAGAACGGGGGAGACACTTTGTTTCTTTCACTATATGACTCTAGAGTCACTACTCGCTGCGGAGCTAATCGCCGGCACTCTCTCACTTCTCACTCGCTCAACCAGCTACACACACACACGGCGACTCGACACACACACCAGCGCACAAGTATAACCATCAGGCCACTTGTATGCTACGGAGAAAGCTCTGCGTGGAGCCTCCAGCAGCAAAAAAACCTAAACTATTTAAAATTGCCGTCTGTCGCTAGCAATGCAGTGATCAGTGACGATTCTTTCCGACCAATCAGGAGCCTGCAGGGTTTCACGAAACCTTCTCGGCTCGCCTCAGCTCGCTTGGAACCTCGACTGAGCAGGTACTAAAAAAAGTACCTGTTAGCAGGTACCAGGAACTTTTTTTTCGTAA
Organism: Perca flavescens; assembly: GCF_004354835.1. Lineage (NCBI taxonomy): Eukaryota > Metazoa > Chordata > Actinopteri > Perciformes > Percidae > Perca > Perca flavescens. The sequence goes on along the minus strand of NC_041344.1, from coordinate 653,109 downwards.
TGGAAAACCAAAAAAGTAGAGTAGAGGCGAGGCGAGTAGGTACCATGTAATGGAAAAGCGCCAAGTGTTGTTTTCTCACTCATATTTTCAGATGTATTATTACGTCTCATGGTATCTATTTTGGTCCATTCTATTCTTAGGTTTTTTTTGATTTTCACTTTTTCTATTGGTCTGTTGTGTTTTCTTGTGTATTGCGTTCTATCGGTCGATTCATTGATCGACATGCATCCCGTCCAGGTTTCTGTGTCGCTCCTCCTTTTTCTTTTTTCCTTTTTAATCAGCGTTCATTAATGTAGTCTCTCGCACCAATGTGTTTTATTTCTTCCAGCTCAATCAGGCGTCGAGATGGTCGAGTCTCAGAGGGGACGAGACAGCGGCGTCGCCGAGGAAAACAACGAGATCTCAGAAGGTAAGAACCGCCTGCAAAGGAAACCAGGTGAAGAGAAACACCGAAACGGGGGGAAATGATTGACGCGTCTGTCTGCTGGGAGAGTCTCCCTGTCGTCTGGTGTCAAGAGATTCTCTTTGAAAATGCCATGTCAGGAAGACAACCTGTCATTCCAGAAGCAAGAAAAGTGTCCTGCAACCAAGATGGAGTTTTTAACCGCAAATTGGAAAAGACTGAGCTGCACCGCGCTCTCTCTTCTCAGGCTCAGTTTTCCAGCATGCAGGCAGCTTTTTCTTTTTGTGTGAAGAAAAAGTTTCAAAAGGATTGCTCCAACACTGACACATCTATTTTTTTTATACCCTGACCTTTTTCAGGCTGAGAGTTTTGAGTGAAGAAAAAATAAGAAAATGTTAGACAAAATCAGGTAAGTGGAAGCTGAAGAGGCCTCAGACTTTTTCTCTTCCGATCGTCTGATTTCACTCCCGGGTGTGGAACGAGTTTAATTCGCCCTGTAAATCAAAGACATTCTAGTTCTGTCTGTCCTTTTGGAAACAAAGCACTTTCGTGATGTTCTATGATTACTGTCCTCACTCATTTTGAAGGAGGACAGCCGCACATGTAATGTTTCCTGCATTCACACGGCGATTACCATGCAGCCTCATTCCCCAGTAAATTGGAGGGAAAGGAAATGAAACGAAAACGGAGAACTCGTGCAAGAGCCTGCAACAATCGGGAAATGAATCAAGAGAAGAGTGTGGCAGACGAGCCTATTTTGATGTCGAAGGTTATTGTAAGCGCCCCGTGCTGAAGTGCACAATCAGACACTACGAGGAAAAAAAAAATAAGGGAAACAAACGGGTAAAGCTGAAGCTCTGAACTGTGTCTCTTTCATACAAAAGCTCTGGACTCTACTTTTATCTTACAATCATGATTTAAATTTATATCTCAACAAAATATCTCAAAGCATCACAAAAAGAATTTCAATGCTTGTTTCTTGTACCATAAAAATTTTTTTTTTTGTCATGTTGTGTGTGTGTTGTTAGTTTTGTAATAGTGTGCTGATGTGCAGTGCTGCTCATGAGTATTGGAACCCCTGCTACGGTTGACTAAAAAGAGGAATAAAAAAATCGTCTTTTGGAAATTGATCTTTATGCCTTAATTGGAAAAATGAGGAAAAATCCAACCTTTAAGGACACCAAATTTCTTTGTGAATGAATAATGTATCGTAAATAAATAAATGATCTTCCTTAAAATACAGGGGTAGTAAGTCAGTACACCCCTATGTTAAATTTGCATTGAGAGGTGATCTTAATGGAAAGTACCCCATGCCAATCTCTCGGTATGGTGAAGGGTATGTGATGATGTGGGGAGGGGCATTTTAATTCCAAAGGCCAAGGGAACTTTATCAGGATACATAGTATCCTGGATCCATGAAATAACTGGCCTTTCAAAATAAAAATCTGCCTACCTCTATGGGAATTTAACATATACATGTATTTTAAGGAAGAACATTTATTTATCTATTTACGATACATTATTCATTCACAGAGAAAATTTGTGTCCTTAAAGATCGGATTTTTCCTAATTTTTTTATTAAGGCATTAAGATCAATTTCAAAAATATGATTTCTTTTTTATTTTTTTTTATTCCTCTTTTTAGTCAACTTTAGCATGGGTGTGTAAACGTATGAGCACTACTGTATTCAAAGGTCTGTCACATGCTTTGTTCCCTTATGAATGAACAGTACATAGCCGTGGTTGAAATATTGGAAACCTTTCTGTATAGCAGCCATGCTTTCATTTGTGTTTGCGTCAAATCCGAAGAATAATTCAAAAAACCTTTTCGTTGGAGCGTCCCACAGCTGAACACAGGATGTTTTTACCTCCTCGTGTTTTTTTTTTGTTTGTTGCTGTTACCAGAAACCTGATGTTGTGCCGTGTTCCTTTGCAGCGTGTTTTTTTTTTGTTTGTTTTTTGAAACCTGATGTGTGTGTGTGTGTGTGTGTGTGTGTGTGTGTGTGTGTGTGTGTGTGTGTGTGTGTGTGTGTGTGTGTGTGTTTTTGAAGCCTTGAAACGGAGGAATGGTGTTAATGACGGTGCAGATGGGACTTCTGGCAGACGTCTCAAACCCAAATTACAACTTCTGCTCTGAAAATCGTCACAGCGGGATACAAACTTGGCAGTTTAAATCTTTTTTTTTTTTTTTTTTTTTTTTTTTGGCTGATTTTAATCCACCCAATTAGTGCATCTCAATCAGCCCTGCCACGTTTAGTGTGTCCTTACCTGTCTGTAGTCACGTTTGTGTTGCAGCTTGCTTAGATTTGTGTTTCTGTCTCTTGAATCAGAATGTAAGGGGGAAAATACTTAACATTTGCAACAGAACTTGAGATTCCTCCTCTTCTTCGCCTCATCACTTACAATGCAATAACAGGCTGACTCCTATTTTTTTTTTATATTCTTCTCTCGTCAGCAGCCGACTTCGCCAGGAGAGGTTTGGTGATTGGTATTTTCTTTCTCCTCCAGACGGCAGAAACTTTACAAACCTGTCAGGAATTTTCTCTGCCTCTAGCTGAAATTACTCTTGGTCTAACTTAACTCTGAAGTCCTAGGGGTTATTTTAAACCTGTCTTGAGTTTTCATGCAATTACTGATTTTTCTCACGTGGTATCGAGCCGTGTAACCAACCGGTTCTCACTCCCAACAAGTAAAATACGTAAGGTGAGGAAGTATAAAAGCACCACATGTCCTTGTAAGGATGCAGGAACTTGGGAAGATATTGGTGACCGGAATTAGCCGGTTTTCACGTGCTCGGCCGTGACCGGTGACCGGCAGGTCAGTCTGACATATGCCATATAAAGTAATTTATATGGTTCTATTTTATAGTGATCCGTTATCTCTTCAAAAAATGTTCTGTTAAATATAAATATTTGTGTGTGCTGTAAAGAGGTTAGAAAAAATGAATATAGCCAATCAGGAGTGAGTCCAGGGGTGATGCCTTTTTTTTTCTTTTTTTTTGGAGCTTGTTTGCAGCAGCCTTGGGGGAAAAAAAAAGGAAAATACTTTTCAAATTCAATAGCGTAATGATTAAACCACTGTAGCGAAAAAATGTAATTACAAACATTTCTGGATTGGTTATTTCATCCCCTTCATGTGTACAGAAATAGGGGAAGGTTATTATAACATAGGAGCCTTTTTTTTTAAGCTGATAAATAAGCAGATCGGAGGACAGCTGCTTCTTTACGGATGTTCAAGAGCGATACTTAGAAGACGAGGCAGATCTGATGTCGGCCATTTCTCCGCCTTCCAGGGCACTTTATGGCTCGACAGATGTTTTTAAAACGGGTGCTAGACTTCACCGGGCTGTGTTTTGCACAAGACGAGTCGGAGCAGAGGGAGGGGGAGGGAGGAGGCGCGCAGCGAGTCCAGAGGGATCCGATCCAAAACGCCGAGATAATTACAGCGAAGGACTTTCCATAAAAGTCCATTTTCTGACTCATTACTGCTGCTCTGGTGTTGCGAGATTGCTACTCTCGGTCAGTCGTCTTCTGTTTGGTCTCATTACGTTACATTACATGTCATTTAGCTGATGCTTTTATCCAAAGCGACTTACAATTGCTATATATGTCAGAGGTGGCACGCCTCTGGAGGAACTAGGGGTTAAGTGTCTTGCTCAGGGACACATTGGTTGATGTATCTCCGTGGGAATCTAACCAGGGTCTCCCACGCCAAAGGCGGTTGTCATATCCACTGCACCATCACCACCCCTCTCTCTGGCATCCGTCACTTTGTGTCATTCTTAAGTCTTTAAAACTATGTCATTCACAAACGGACGCCAGAGCAGCATATGAAATCCCTTTTTCGGCAAAGGAATAATCTGCTAAAGCAATAAACTGGCATCGCTTCCATGTCAAGTTTTTTTAAGTTTTTGTTGCTTTTTCCGGACAAAAATGTCTAAAAGATTTTTTTCCACCCGCCTAATACAATACGATACAATATAATACAATACATAAATACAATACAAAATTTATAAAAATGTACGTTTTAAAGAGCTTGTTGTGCGGTCTGATAGACTGAGGTATAAAAGAGAGAGCATACCGCTTAGTTCGTGTCAGATTCATGGTTGCGTGTTCTTGTGCAGTTTAGTTGTTTGCTTTGTGATGTTTGAACTTAACTCACTTTAACAGTCAGCTGTTCTGTTCTTCATTTGTCAGTGTGTTGTGTGTGTGTTGTTCATTGTAGTGTGTGTGTGTGTGTGTGTGTGTGTGTGTGTGTGTGTGTGTGTGTCTTGCCATAGCTCTTCTCTAACTGGCCACAGGCTAAAGGGGACAGATGGGGGAGAGAGAAGCCAATCACCGTTAAAAAGATTGGCTTTTTTATATGACTCCACCCCGCTTATTATTTGAGAGCACACACACACACACCCTCAAGCTCTCTTTTTCTTCATAAGCTTTCTGCTTTTCTCTCTTGACTGCTATCTGTTTTTTTTCTTCTTTCCATCACTTTTTTCTTATTACTCTCTTCAATCTTTTGGTCTTTTGACACTATTTGGTTTTATTTTTCATTGTTTCCTCCCTATTAAAACAGTTATGACATATATGTATGATGCCAAAGCTCACATTGTGTGTGTGTGTGTGTGTGTGTGTGTGTGTGTGTGTGTGTTGACTTTAGATAGACACACTCCCTCGGAAATTTCCAATCTTCTCCTCCCTGCCTTTTTCTTCTTATCCACATCAGTCTATAAGTTCAACATTGAGAAACTCTGTGCTCTCAGGTTGTGAAGACAAACATTGATACTTTGATGAGTTTTATTTTTATCCGTCTGTCTCGGCTTTAGAGGAAAAGCCGATCACGTTCCTGGAAATTTAGGTGACAGCCGACTGCTCAACATCTGAGTTTTATTATCTGTCGTTAACCTCCGTCTTCATCTACATGTTCTAATTGTGTCTGTTAAAATACGATAAGAACGCAATAATAGCGAGTTAAACGCAAATTTCTTTTTAACGCCACACTTTTTTTTTTTATGTGCATTTAACGCACCTGCCAGACTGATCTCATGAAGTGACGTATGTATAACACGCCAATTCGTATGCCGTTTTGGCGTGTTATCAAGACGCATAATCGCTTTTTAGCGTGTTTATCAACGCCGTTCGGCCGCTGTTGACCTACATTACGCGTGAATTTTTCCCGTAGCGAGTAGTATGAAAGGACGTAAGTCCGCGGATGGGTAAAACACAGGACTTTCACCCCGGAGAGCCGGGATCGCGAGCCGCAAGGGGCGTTTTTCAACATTACACGCCACGTAGTGTGTATGTTTACATCCGCCGTATACAGCGTGGACATCTACGTGGAAAAGCTCAAAATGCGTCCAGATAACAAACGCCACTTGGCTTTAGGAAAGTGGCGTGTACAGTACAGGCCAAAAGTTTGGACACACCTTCTCGTTCAATGAGTTTCCTTTTTATTTTCATGACTATTTACATTGTAGATTCTCACTGAAGGCATCAAAACTATGAATGAACACATATGGAATTATGTACTTAACAAAAAAGTGTGAAATAACTGAAAACATGTCTTATATTTTAGATTCTTCAAAGTAGCCACCGTTTGCTTTTTTTGATAACTCTGCAAACCCTTGGTGTTCTCTCAATGAGCTTCATGAGGTAGTCACCTGAAATGGTTTTACCTTCACAGGTGTGCCTTGTCAGGGTTAATTAGTGGAATTATTTCCCTTTTATTAATAAAAAAAAAAAAAAAAAAGCAAAGGGTGGCTACTTTGAAGAATCTAAAATATAAGACATGTTTTCAGTTATTTCACTTTTTTGTTAAGTACATAATTCCATATATGTTCATTCATAGTTTTGATGCCTTCAGTGAGAATCTACAATGTAAATAGTCATGAAAATAAAAAGGAAACGCATTGAATGAGAAGGTGTGTCCAAACTTTTGGCCTGTATTGTATGTTTACGCAAAGAAATGATGCCACGTGGCACCTGCGTTCTGTGATTTTTGAGCTTCCACCCACTCCGTAGTTTGGTAGTTTTGGGGAAACCAGGAAGTGATGTTGAACCGATGCACTTGCCCAAGCCCCCCAGGAACAGCCTTACTGACAGTGGAATTGTAACGTCTCCCAGAAAGACGTTTTCCATTGACTTTACAGGGCGAAAGACACCTCTATATTTCAGCGGATACTTTGTTTGGGTGTTGGGGGGGGGTACATCAACTTACCAGTCCTTAACCCTTAACCTTAACCCTCCTGTTTTGACTTTCTATATCCGAACATTTGGGTTTCTTTCCACCAAATTGCCCAAAAATAACACGGAAGGTTCCATGAAAACGCTCTTCACAAGTAAAATTAAGGATCAATTTATTCTATAATTTTTGGTGTTTTTATTTAATTTTATAGAATTCTTCTTACTTCACTTTGACAATCTGAGATTATCCATCAACATACGTTCCTTTTGATCTTAAATATTAGTCAAAAATGATCCATACTTTCTGCTTTTTTAACTCAAAAGTTGCATATAATTTCATATAGGCTACATGAGGTGTGTTGAGCATAAATTCCAAAAATGAGCGTAAAACTAGTGGTAATAAGTTGCTGTTAGTGTATACTGGTGGAAGTGGGGGGGAAAGAACGTGAAATGTCGAAAAATGCTACTTTTTTTTGTGTTTTGTCAAAGTTTAGTTTCAGGATACTGTTGTTGAAACCATTTAAATTATTTTTGGGAAAAAAAACAAAGTAGTGAACTGATCCTTCATTTAACTTGCAAGGAGCATTGTATGGAACCATCCAGGTAATTTTTGGACAATTTGGATGAAAGAATCCCAACTGGGGACAACACCAGGGGTTAAAACACGGGCATTGTGCAACATGACCCCTGCCCCACACAAATTGCAACAGAAAGTCTTTCAACTGATATAGTCTCACTTCCTGCAAATTATACATGCGCATATTTAATACAATAATCTCTCATTTGCATAATTCAACATAAAAGTTGAGAAAACTTGTAATACAAATTAAATTGCTATGTGTGTCAGAGGTTGCCCGCCTCTGGAGCAACTAGGGGTTAAGTGTCTTGCTCACGGGCACATTGGTTGACATTTCGCAGTGGGAATCGAACCCGGGTCTCCCACACCAATCACCACCCACGCCAGTATCTCCCGTTACTATTACTACTATACAGACATCTGCAAATGTACAATACAAAAACTGAAGACATCAAAACATCGCCATTTAAAATATACACACTATAATCAAGAGTTAGTAATATAGAAGACTGGATAATTAAAAAACGCAGATCAACAGTGGGAAATTGTGGCATCACCGAGTTTAGTACTTTTCTAGAAACTTGAACAAGATCCCCCTTTGTTTTGAAGTACATTTCGAACGGATATCAAAATGTGCGATTAGTCGTGCGTTAACTATGGACGGTCGTGCGATTAATCGCGCTGAAATGTTTGAAAATATTTCTGTGTTTCTCTGTGCAGATAGACGTTCTCCTTCCGGAGGTTATATGGAGAATGTAACGAGCAGGTCAAATGGTATGATGAAAGTATTGGGACGTTTTTTCAACTAAAGTATTAAATTCAATTTGACACACTTCCCTTCAAAGGCGTGCTTTTTAGATCTAGGTTCTTATGATGAGACTATCTGCTGTCCTATTTTTTCTCCCTCTATTCCACCCCTCGCTTTTTTAATTTTCACTTCCAGCCCTGTCTCAGCATCATCTTCTCGCCTCCCAGCTCTCTCTCTCTCTCTCTCTCTCTCTCTCTCTCTCTCTCTCTCTCTCTGTCTGTCTCTCTGTCAGTCCCTCTCTCTCTCTGTCCGTCTCTCTCTCTTTCTTCTCTGTGTCGGTCTGTGTTCTCTGTCTGTCCACCCTCCGTCTCTCTCTCTTTCCCCCCATCCTTTTTCTCCCCCCCTATCCCTCTCTGTCGGTCTGTCGCTCTCTCTCTGTCCGTCTCTTTCTCCTCTGTGTCTGTCTCTCTCTCTGTCTGTCCACCCTCCGTCTTTCTCCCTCTCCCCCCCCTCTGTTTCTCTCTAATTTTCACTTCAAGCCCTGTCTCAGCACCATTTCCTTTTTTCCCTCCTCTCTTTTCTCTCTCTCTCTCTCTCTCTCTCTCTCTCTCTCTCTCTCGTTCTGTCTCAAAAGTCGCTTCTTCGCCTCGGTTTGTCAGCTTCTCCGTTCTCACAGCTGACAGTCGGCTCCCTGCCCACACTTGCTGAAATACCAGAGCTCCAGCCTCACTGATCAGACCTTCAACAGCTGCCTGCATGGCTGTCAGTCTGAAGGTTGGGCTTCTCCGCCGTCTGCTGCTGTTGTTGTTGTTGTTGTTGTTGTTGTTGTTGTTGTTGTGTCTGTCGTTCTGCGCTCACATCTCTACGGCTGTGCAATTATCGAAACTAATAGCGATTACGGCTTCCTAACAAAAAACCTGAGAAATTGAGAAAAACTCTTGTTTTTGCACGTTACGTTTTGCGTAAACTCTTATTTTGTCGGGCGCTCTCTCCCCTTTCACATCTTCAGCTATTAAAAGAAGAAAAAAATCTTGATTTCTGAATAAATAAAAAAATTTCAAATGTGAAAACTTCAAGGTGTTTTTTCTTACTGTTGATTTGTTTAACTTTCTCACGGTTTTTCTCAAGTTCAATAAACGCAACATCTTTCGATGAGTTATCCTGTTAAATAATTTTCAATATGGTCCCAAATAATGGCGATTATGATTGGTTTTCCCTAATCAAACAGCCCTTCTTGTCTCCGAAGCTCGCCTCGGTGCGTACAGGCTGCAGCGAATTCTCTTGCGAAGCATTCCAGGCTTCATCTTAAAAGGAATACTCTACTCTGACATACTCTAGGGCTGCTCCCTCTTAGTTGATTAGTCGACTAATCGGTCGTTTTGGTCTTAGTCAACTTTAGATCTCTTTAGTCCATTAGTCATGTTTGATGCTTTTTTCATGCTGAGTGACTTATTTCCAAGAAACGTACGAGCACATCTCTGGTAAACACAAGAATTAAAGTGGTGCTTTTTGCCTGACTCTTTGCGGAAAAACTCAAATTTACAGATCTGTCAATTAAATCAACTAATCGATTAGTCGACATGTCGCCTAGAAATCTAGACACAGCCAGGGTCCGTCTAGCAACTCTCCGTTGTCTTGCGAGCTGGAAAAACCAAACTCTAGTCAGGCCAATCACATCGTGTATAGAGTCGGTGGCAAAAGTTGAATCTATCCCCTAGCGTTGCTCTGGTTGGTGGTAGCACTATCCTACTGCGTGCAGTGTTTATGTGTTTAATAGCAAAGGATGTAGGCTATCTGTGGTGTAGCCAGACCTCACCTGGCAGCGCTGTTTAGATTTAGGTCAGGCCTAAGCAATGCAAGACTAGTCCCAATATGCTCTGGAAGAGTTTAGGGAGTTTTGTTAATTGTCTGAGGAGAAGACGAGGGAGACGCCCGACTGTATCTAAGGGGCTAAGGTTATAATACCTTTCTTTTTTTTTACATCGCAGCTTTTCCGTGGCATTTGCATCTCCCCGTCTACCCTGCTCATTAGACTATTTGTCAGTCTTACTCTCTCGCTGTCTGTCCTCCACTGCGTGATGGATGAGGAGTTTAATCTGACACGAAAGCACCATAACTCATCTAATCTCTTGCTTCGCTCTCAGAGCACCCAGGTGGCATCTGCAGGTGTCCCTACAGGTCGGTTCATACCCCTGTCTGTCTGTCTGTCTGTATCTGCCTGTCTGTCTGTATATGCCTTTTTTTTTTTTTAAATGTGCATTGAGTGTTTTCAGGATTTTACTTCATCTTGCGGTTACGCCCAGTGTCACATGTCAGGGCACCGTTCTGGGTGCGACCCAAAAAAGTGTTTATTGAAATGTTTGTACGTTTTACAGACAAAAACAGTACAAGGCACAGAACATAAAACAGAAAAAAAGACCAAGGATCAAATGTAGTAGCTGTACGTCATAAATCCGTACATCCATAGGTAGGGCTGTGCAATTAATCGAAATTTAATCGTGATTATGATTTTGGCTCCCAATGATCACAAAAACAGAATAATCAAGAAAAACAATTATTTAGCTCATTACGTTTTGCAAGTAAACTCTTATTTTCTGTTGTTTTCTGACTGAAAAAATTAAGTTTAAATAGGAAAAGTATTAAGGCAAATTTCACAGTTGTGTTTTTTTACTGTTGATTTATTTAACTTTTTTTTTATGTTCAATAATTGGAACATCTTTCCAGAACTCAACGAGTAATCGTGTTAAATGATCGTGATTTCAATATTGACCGAAATAATCGTGATTATATATTTTTTCCATAATCGAGCAGCCCTATCCATAGGTGTATGCTTATTGCTGTGCTTATTTTCTAAAAAAAACAAATCTAATCCAGTGAGGATTTGACTTTTATCTTGCAGTTCCACTCTGTCACGTGTCAGTGCATCGCTCTGTGGCAGGCAGGCAGGCAGGTGTGGGCTTGCTTGTTGTCCTATGAACATACTGAGCTTTGTCTCGTTATTATATCACTCTTATATCTTAACACCATTGGAATCCAAATCATTCGAATGGAACCGTTCAACGATCCGACTGAATTGGCACACACACGCGCCGTTTTGTGTTTCTGTCAAACAGTCTGCCTGGGTTACGTCACCGTCTTGTTGCTTCAGTCGGCTCACCTGTGCTCCGAGTCGACACTGGAAAGTATGCGCGCGTGTTCCTACGTACCTGAGCCTGCAGAATGTGGAGCGAACGTTCTCGTTAAGGATGTAAAAATGGAGGTCAGCTTAAGGTGAAAGGTGGAAACACACTAACCATAGGTGCCGATTTATTTACTTTTCCTCCCGAGTGTGCACACGGGCGCATGCCCTTTAAAACAAACAAACAAAAAAAAACCACTATTGCATCGCAATACTTCTAGAATCGCAATGAACGGGAATCTCGACACAAATGGAATCGGTGCCCATGTATCCTGAAAGAATCTGATTTGGGACAAAAGCACGTGGTCCCAGCCGTAGTGCAGACGTTATTGGCTCTAATGGACCGGAGGTTAAAGCTTGTGCTGACAGGAATCGGTTCAGTCGTCTGCAAACAACCTGCAGATTAAACTCCGATCGTGAGGAGAGACTTCTAAAGGGTCACGTTTTAATATCACAATGTTTCTTCAGTTTGACGAGCAGCCTTTGGGTCTGGTCTGGGTGTGTGTCTGTCTGTGTGTCTCTGTGTTTGTCTGTGTCTCTGTCTGTCTGTCTGTGTCTCTATGTATGTATGTATGTGTGTGTCTGTCTCTGTGTCTCTGTGTGTGTGTGTGTGTGTGTGTGTGTGTGTGTGTGTGTGTGTGTGTGTGTGTGTGTGTCTGTCTGTGTGTGTCTCTGTGTGTGGGTGTGTGTCTGTGTGTGTGGGTGTGTGTCTGTGTCTCTGTGTGTGTCTGTGTGTGTCTGTCTGTGTCTCTGTGTGTGTCTGTCTGTGTCTCTATGTATGTATGTATGTATGTGTGTCTGTCTGTCTGTCTGTGTGTCTTTGTGTGTGTGTGTGTGTGTGTGTGTGTGTGTGTGAGAGAGTGTATCTGTTTTTTGTGTGTGTGTGTGTGTGTGTGTGTGTCTGTCTTTGTGTGTCTCTGTGTGTGGGTGTGTGTCTGTGTGTGTGGGTGTGTGTCTGTGTCTCTGTGTGTGTGTCTGTGTGTGTCTGTCTGTGTCTCTATGTATGTATGTATGTGTGTGTCTGTCTCTGTGTGTCTCTGTGTGTGTGTGTGTGTGTGTGTGTGTCTGTCTTTGTGTGTGTCTCTGTGTGTGGTGTGTGTGTGTGTGTGTGTGTGTGTGTGTGTGTGTGTGTGTGTGTGTGTGTGTGTGTGTCTGTCTGTGTCTCTATGTATGTATGTATGTATGTGTGTCTGTCTGTCTGTCTGTGTGTCTTTGTGTGTGTGTGTGTGTGTGTGTGTGTGAGAGTGTATCTGTCTTTGTGTGTGTGTGTGTGTGTCTGTCTTTGTGTGTCTCTGTGTGGGTGTGTGTCTGTGTGTGTGGGTGTGTGTCTGTGTCTCTGTGTGTGTGTCTGTGTGTGTCTGTCTGTGTCTCTATGTATGTATGTATGTATGTGTGTCTGTCTGTCTGTCTGTCTCTGTGTGTCTTTGTGTGTGTGTGTGTGTGTGTGTGAGAGAGTGTAGCTGTCTGTGTGTGTGTGTGTGTGTGTGTGTGTGTGTGTCTGTCTTTGTGTGTCTCTGTGTGTGGGTGTGTGTCTGTGTCTCTGTGTGTCTGTCTGTGTGTGTCTGTCTGTGTCTCTATGTATGTATGTATGTGTGTCTGTCTGTCTATCTGTGTGTGTCTTTGTGTGTGTGTGTGAGAGAGAGTGTGTCTGTCTTTGTGTGTCTCTGTGTGTGTCTCTGTGTGTGTGTGTGTGTGTGTGTGTGTGTGTGTGTGTGTGTGTGTGTGGGTGTCTCTGTGTGTGTGTGTGTGTGGGTGTCTGTGGGTGTGTGTCTGTGTCTATGTGTGTGTCTGTCTGTGTATCTATGTGTGTGTGTGTGTGTGTGTGTGTGTGTGTGTGTGTGTGTGTGTGTGTGTTGTGTGTGTGTGTGTGTGTCTGTGTGTGTCTTTCTGTCTGTGGTGTGTCTGTATGTATGCGTGTGTCTGTGTGTGTAGGACTGACATGACCCATTTATTCTAAAGGTCTAATCCGCGGTCCATTTGTTCGGCCCACAGTAATTAGACCATGTCAGCGGTGGACAGGCAGGAATAATAGAATCACAGCTTGGACCTCATGTTCCACTCATCAGCGGGGAGTTTGAGAGTTTGAAAGAAAAGAACAAAAAGCAGCACGTGTGTGACATGGAAGTAAGTAACCGTTAATTTATGCTTTCCCCACAAGTGTCAGGAAAATGAGTGTGTACTTTTCTAACCTGTATTTATCCAGATGGAGTTTGCTGTGCAAGAGTTTTCAGGATGACACGTCTTTTACATACGAAAGTATGAAAGCGTTTTCCCAACCTGCGTGCCGTGCGTTCTTGTGATCTTGGAATATTGATCTGAGTGATTTTGGATGTAAGATATTTATTGCTAAGAACCAGAGACATGAGACGATGTGTATATAAAAAAAATGAAAAGCATCCACACACTCAAATTAAATCTTTCATGCAAGCTATTTTTGTCAAGGACCTTCTTAGGTATCCATGAAAGCCTCAGTACATTAGCATTGCACTCATCAGGCTTTTTGGATGCTTTTCCTGAGATTACTTAGGCATAATCAAAACTGGACTTTTTCCAAAGCTTTTTTTTGTCTCGTTTTCGATGCTTTTTGGTCACTTTTCCCATCATTTTTGCCGCTTATTTTTCAGTTTTGGCCGCTTTTTCCAAATAAAATCTGGCAATTTTTTGGGACGTTTTTATCGCCTGTTTCAAGGGTCTTTTTGGACAGTTTATTTCAACATTTTTGTCGCCTTTCTGGAGGATTTTATTGAAGTCTTTGTTGCTTCTTTCTGAGTTTTTGTCGCCTTTTTTGTGGTGTGTTTTTTTGAAAAAAAATTGTTTTAGGTTTTTCTTCGCCCTTGTGTTATTAGGTAGCTTTGGATACCTAAAATAACTACCTAAAACATAAATGTAAATCTGACATTTAAGGTTTTACTTTTACTTGAGTAGATTTTTATACCGGTAATTTAAGTTTTACTTGAAGGTGCCCTGCCACAAAAACACGTTATTCCTTGTATTTTTTTAAATATGTCAGGTCCATATATTTTTGTGTTATGTGGTGAATGTGAAAATGAACTGCTACCACCTCTGTCAGCTCTAGCCACTGAAAAGAAATAAGCAGAGAAATCAGACCAATTACAAAAGCTGGTCAGTCTGACATCATGTTGCCTGAGCTCATTACTATTCATGAGCTCGCCCAGTTGCGCTGGGTAAAGCATGCGGATAGCCAGGCTCTCATTGGCTAGCTGTTAGCCAATCAGAGTGAAGCAGCTTAGCTCAAATTGAGCTGAGTCTTCCTGCTGGCTTTCTATACCACGCTAGAATGGCTTGAAACAAGGTAACCAAGGCATTATTTCCACAAAAAAATGTATCAGAGTCCATGGTAGAACTTCAGACATTACCACAAAGTCATGAAATACTGTACGTGTGGCAGGGCACCTTTTAAAGGTCCCGTGACATGGTGCTCTTTGGATGCTTTTATATAGACCTTAGTGGTCCCCTAATACTGTATCTGAAGTCTCTTTTATATAGACCTTAGTGGTCCCCTAATACTGTATCTGAAGTCTCTTTTATATAGACCTTAGTGGTCCCCTAATACTGTATCTGAAGTCTCTTTTATATAGACCTTAGTGGTCCTCTAATACTGTATCTGAAGTCTCTTTTATTTAGACATTATTGGTCCCCTAATACTGTATCTGAAGTCTTTTATATAGGCCTTAGTGGTCCCCTAATACTGTATCTCAAATCTCTTTTATATAGACCTTAGTGGTCCCCTAATACTGTATCTGAAGTCTCTTTTATATAGACCTTAGTGGTCCCCTAATACTGTATCTGAAGTCTCTTTTATATAGACCTTAGTGGTCCCCTAATACTGTATCTGAAGTCTCTTTTATATAGACCTTAGTGGTCCCCTAATACTGTATCTGAAGTCTCTTTTATATAGACCTTAGTGGTCCCCTAATACTGTATCTGAAGTCTCTTTTATATAGACCTTAGTGGTCCCCTAATACTGTATCTGATGTCTCTCTCTCTCTCATGGGTGGACCAAATTCTCTGGGTGGGCAAAGCAGAGAAAGGGGAGGTAACCTTGCTCCTTATGACCTCATAAGGAGAAGATTCCAGATCGGCCCATCTGAGCTTTCATTTTCTCAAAGACAGAGCAGGATACCCAGGGCTCGGTTTACACCTATCACCATTTCTAGCCACTGGGGGACCATAGGCAGGCTGGGGGAACGCATATTAATGTTAAAAAACCTCATAAAGTGACATTTTCATGCCATGGGACCTTTTTAAGTAAAAGTTTGTCAAAATACAACTACTTTTACTTATATTTAAGTAAAATTATTTTTGCACTCTTTCCATCTGTGATTATTTCATAATGAAGTGAAAATGTATTAAATTTTTTACGCAATGCGTTGGTACGAGCATCTTCAGTCAGGCAGTTGTATGAGTTGAACACAAAGTTGTGGCAAGTTTCTTTTAGATGATTCGTGTGCTTTTTTTCTTTTTTTTTCTTGTTTACTTGGACAGTTAATGTCTCTGTAGCGAGGATGTATTTACACCGAGACTGTCAGTGTGGAGAGAAAAGCCAGGCTTGGGTACACTTGTCAGCACGAACATTGTGTCAACTGTGGCGACGTGCAGCAGAACGGGGGGACAGTCGAGACGTGGATTTGCACTGCTGCATATGTCAATACTGCGGATCGTTGATGTGGATTTGTTCATGTTTTTGTGTGTACACAATGTGGTGCTGTACACATGGCGGGAGGACACCGAATGTATTCAGTTTGTTGATTTCTAGACAGCGGCGGACATCTGTGGAAATCTGTCATATACTCAAGTCAATTAATTTATAGAGCCATTTAAAAACAACCTAAGCTGAACAAAGTGCTGTACAAAGTTATATTATAAAAAACATTGGAAGACGATAAAAACATGGCTACAATAAACATGATACAAACAACACACTTCAGTACAAATGTCCCTAAACTGAGTCGAACGCCAAAGAATGCAAATGTTTTAAGACGAGACTTAAAGCTACGGTGCGTAGTTTCTGCCGCCCCCGTGAGGAATTTTAAGTAAAGAACCAAAACTGTCGGTGCATACACATGATACAAACCTTTCGTGATCGCTCACGCGCCCTCACCCTTCCTCCACACAGTTGCTAGTAGTCAAGGAGGACACGGGGGATTAAAAAAAACATAATGGATTCTTCAGAAAAGATCATTAACTTCACTGGAGTTTTTGCGCGGGAAAGTCACCGGACGCCACAATCTTCTGAACATAGTCACACTGAGAAACACCGAGAGAGTTGTGTGGAGTTGATAGTCTTAATTAGCTTTGTAGCAACTCATTTAGCTACGGCTTGAATGTAACGGACGTTCAAAAGTTACTAAAGCTTTAACGATCTCTGCAGTAGAGGAGGACCTAATATGAACGGGAAGTTTATTCCACAGTCTCGAGGACACAACTCAAAGGGCCCGATCGCCCGTTGTTTTCATCCGAGACTGTGGTAAAAGGTAAAAGCTAAAAGGAAGTGATTAGACGATCTAAAGGCGCTGACACACCAAGCCGATAATCTGGTCTGGCGAGGTCGGTGACTCGAGTCTGTGCGGTGTGTTCCGTGTCGGCCTTCATTTTGGCCGACCTGACGCGTTCGGTCGGAGGCAGGGCAGTCTGGACTCTACCGGAAATGGCGAGCGGGATGAGCGTGACTAGAGTCTCGCAAAATCTGACGAAAATCTTTTAAACTGACCTTTGCTGATCTGAAATGAAGACAGATTCAGCAACTGCATCACGGCCTATTTCTCTCTTCAAATGTTTCCAGAAACACGTTTCGATGAACTATTTTAGTACAATATGAGATCAGATTCTGAACGAGCCGCCGTGACAGTCTGGCTTTGAATTTCCGGAGAACCCAGACCCACGTGACGCGTTCGTCCAATCAGCTGCCGGTTTTCATTTTTTGGGCAACAATACGGATTAGCGCCACTGCCGTTATGGACACATATTATGTCTCGTCTCTTCGGTGAGTTCTGAAGCACTTTTTGGACCGACTCGGAGAGACTGATCAGTCCGACTGGCTTTTCTGCCGACGGTCGGCCATCTGGTCGGTGTGTAACTGCCTTAAGGATCCTGGAGGAGTGACGTAAGGTTAAAGATCAGCAATATTTCAGTCCTTCCAGAAAAATGCGGAGTTTTTTTGTGATCGTTACGGGCAAAAATCCTTGATTATGCAGCACGTTTTCTTAAAAAATGCGATGGAATATGCGGGATATTTATGCAGTTTTATGCAATGCGATTGCATAATCACATTTTTCTGGAGGTACTGATATGTAAAGGGGTCAATCTATGTAATGCCTTAAAAACAAGCAACGCTACCTGTATCAATTCTACATTTACTAGTAACCAGTGAAGTGAAGCCAATATCGGGGAAATATGGTCCCTCCTTCTGGTACCAGTCAACAATCTAGCAGCCGCATTGTGGACAAGCTGCAGGCGTGATCAAGATGATATCATTAAAGATTGATACTTGGCGTCTGTGTATCGATAACAGTATTGCCACGGAAAATATCGCGATACTATGCTGTATTGATTTTTTTTTTTTTTTATCTAAACCCCCTATGGTTTGGAGGTCTGCTTGCTCTCATGGTTGGTCTTAACAGGTTTCATACATCGGATGGTTGGACAATATACGTATGTGGAAGCTCAGAGATAATGAAGCCAGTTCAAATATGAACTTTGGTTTTCAAGTATATGAAGCTTGTGCTTATTACAGGATTTGTTTTATATGCAACTCTTTTATCGGACTGGATTTGATGTCTTTACACCTTTTTTTTAAGACAAAGTAGGAATTTCACTAACATGCTGAACACACGTGTTTTTCAAACTTTGTCAATTTCAAAATGTCTGAATCAACTGGATTCTTGTAGTGTAGTGGTCAGCAACCTGTCGCCCCTCTCCCGTGGCTCACTGGCTTGGACAAAAAAAAAAAAAAAAACACCTTCCTCCACAGCGCTGCGGAGGAGGGTCTGGCTAGTCCACACAGCATTCCTGGATGGGAGAAAAACCTGCTCTGGTTCATTGGCATTTCTTTAAACCAATCACACTCTTCTTGGGGCGGGGCTAAGCTCCGGATGGAGGCACGGTGCCTCTGCAAAATAGCCTCTGGAAGGAACTTGTTTTGGTGGAACATGTGTAAGTTCAGAAGTAGTTTTAGTCGTGCGACAGAAAACTCAGATTGGACAGATAGTCTAGCTAGTTGTCTGGATTTACCCTGCAGAGATCTGAGGAGCAGTTAAGTCCTCATAAATTTCTTTCTGCAACGGAGCAATCCTAAAAGTGGAACGTCGTGGACGTAGACTATTGCGTCAGACTATAGACGTCACTAACGGCTTGGCGCCTTTTCTTTTGCCGAATGGACCGAATCCTCGGTGGCTAGGCTATCTAAGCTAGCAATGGGTTTCACTTTTTTAAGCTTAAAGTGCCCATTTTATGAAAAAAACACTTTGTCTGGGATTTGGGGTGTTCTTTTGTGTCTCTCGTGCTTCCACACACATACAAACTTTGAAAGAAATCCATCCATGCCGTATTGAGTGAGATCCGGTTTCTGAATGTGTCCTGCCTTCAGTCTCCTGGTGAGCTGTTCAAAATCGGCTCGGACTGTGACGTCACAATCAAAGATATTACAGAAGAAGAAGATGAAAAGAGGTCTCACTCTGTAGCTAAAACAGAAACCAGGTGAAAAGAGGATCTGCAGCAGTGAGGGAGAGCTGTGCAGTACAACAAAAATATGGTGTTTTTTGAAAATTGAACCATGTAAACCTATTCAAGGTCAAGGTAAACTTTATTATCCCACAAGGGGAAATTCATGTGGTCAATTTGCACTCTTGTCACAACATATTCTCTAAACATATAGACACCCCAGACAGACCAATAAACATGTATATAACAAAAAAGTAACCGTACAATGGGAATGACAATAACAGAAGTCAACAATCACAATACAAAAAATAAACAATACTACAGAAATGAGCTAGACAATCTGACATCTAACGTTTACGAAACGTAAAATCGCTAAAAATAAAAAAAAAATATATATATAAAAATAACTAGGAGTGGTTGTCAAAAAAGGAAAATTGGGTCTACCATCCAGTTAAAGTGCCAGTGCAGGATCAAAGTACTTGCGATGTGCATGGTCACTTAGTAATGCACTCATTGATCTTGCTTTTGATCTTTTTCTGTACTATCTTTTTCTCTTCTCTACTTCCTCCTGATTTAAACAGATGTTTTTTCTCATTAAGAAATTGCTTTAACTCTGGAGTAACCCAGGGCTTATTATATTCTGGTACAACCTTAAAATACAGTTATGAACCTGAAAATGAGCAGAATATGGGTGCTTTAATATGGAAGGAAAACAGGGGGATTTAATCGCGAATGGACAGATCTGGCTGCTTTTCAACGGCAACGCCGCTGGCCTGCCGGTATGTTTGATCTGCGGCGAGAAATTGTCGAAAAAAAAAAGAAGCTTTATTTTTAAAAACTGGATAAAAAAATTCCAGCCTATGAATGCCATGAATCGTATCAGAAATCTGCTCATCTCCGTCCTGGGAATACCATCCAGTGTATCAGTCAGCGGCTGTAATCACTTTCTCCTTTTTTCTTCTTTTGTTTGGTTTGTTTCCGTGCTGTAAATATCTGGTCGACGTGCCGTTCCCTCGGGGGGGCCTTTTGCAGAGCTAAACTGTCACACTGTCGTTTTGATCCCTTCCAGATTCAGCCGAGAGAAAACACACACTTTCTCTTTCACACGTTCTCTTTCGCTTTTGGTTCTATGTGCTCATTTTCTTTCCCCCCATGGTTTCCTCTCCAGATCACTTTTTCTTTCACTTTTATCTCAAACTGTCACCTGCTTTTTCTTTATCTCCTTGTTGCTTCTTTGTCATTTATTTATTGTATAGCCTCTTCTTTCTGTCACAGGCTTCCTCATTTCTCTTCTTCCTTTTCTAACCGTTCGCTCTCTTTCTTTATCTACGTCATCTCTGTCTCCGGCTTCGTGCTGTTCTAGTTCTGTTTCCCTTTCTCGCTTTTTTGCCTTTTTTCTCTTTCGCTGTCTTTTTCTTACTTGTTTCCTTATTTGACAAGGCCTTTCTCTTTCAGTCTCTCTCTTTCCTTCCTTTGTGACTGACAGATGAGTTGTATTTCTCTTTGCACACACTGTACAGTACGTTTTTGAATGATGACACCTTTTCTCCTTTCCAACAATCGATCCATCTCTGCTGCCTGTTATCCTCTCCTCCCGTTGCCGCTGTGACAAAATAATTGGAATAAAATCGACAAAAAAACGTCAAAGTGTAGAAAAAGAACAACAAAATGTTTGAAATTTCGACCCAGAAAAACACACAGTTGCACGGTCGACAGGGACGACAACACAAGGGTTAAAGGTGCTCTAAGTGATGTGAAGCGTTTTTTAGGCTACAACATTTGTCACATACAGCAAACATCTCCTCACTATCCGCTAGCTGCCTGAAAAACCTAAAAAAAAAAGCCTAAAAAACGCATCACATCACTTAGAGCACCTTTAATGATGCCAATAAAAGCTTTCCGCCTGTCGACCACTCACAGGCTTCAGTTGGAAACCAACTGCAGCTTCCTGTAGCCTCCATTTTCACTCGTCTCACGCAACTGATACGCACCCTTTTTTAATCTACGCGGCACGTCCGTGCAGGCTCGCGTCTCAGCTCCTCGTCACGGTAAAAGAAAGATAGACGCATACTCTATGACGAGGCTTGACTCGCTCGCAAAGATTGTCGTTTCCGGCCTGTTTGTAGTGTGTGGAAGAAAAAGCAGCGTTGTGGTCAGAATGAGCAGTGAAAGACTGAACACTGTATATATATATTTTTTTTTTTTTTTTTTTTTTTAATCCTTACACTTCCTGTCTCACTTACACACACAGATATACAGGCATGTGTCACTGAAGTTCTCAGTTTTGTCCTCGGCTGCTGGTGTGTGTGTGTGGACCTGTGTGACTTCCTGTGGTTTTAGTTCCTTTTCTTGTCCTGTGAGAGCTCTCATTAGAGAACATCACAACTTTTTTTCTCTTCTCTCTCCCTCTGTGTCTGTCTGTCACACTACACTACACTACACACACACACACATGCACGCACACAGTTGCTTTTCCCAGTGTAGAAAACAGTGTGAACTCGGTCCCCAGAGGTGGCGACATACCTGTGAAAATAATGTCAGCAAGAACTCCCAGCAGCACGTTGGTGACAGCTGTGTCGCCGCCGCCGCCGCTCGTACGACCTGCACCACGCAGTCGGGGTGATTTAATTCCATCACAATCTGCAGACCGAGCGCAAAAATAACTTAATCTGGTTCGGCCAAGAATGGCTGTCAAAGTGAAATAAAACGCTGCCGAATGAGAGCCAGAATAATACCTAGGATACACCGCGGTTCAAAATTAAGGGTTGTCTGATGGCCTGGGGAAAGTAAAACGCGGCGTGGGGCAAGTAAATAGCAGCAGCAACACACTTGTATCATAAATTGCGTTATTGTTCTCTTGCCCACCCCCTCCCCTTGCCCACGTCGGAGAATGCTCGTTGAATTCAAAATTTCAATATCTCTTCCTGGTACGACCAACTCACCATTAAACAGAGGACCCCTCTCACCCCCTCCATCACTCCTTCCAGCTACTACCATCAGGCAGGCGTTTTAAGGTACCATTGGTACCTTAAATTATCTACAAGAAATCCTTCATCCCCTCTGCAATAGACCTTTTTCACAGCAGACATGTTGACATGTCATAGTAGGAAAAGAACAGGTGTATTCTAACCCATTACTAATGGCTGCATCCCACTTAGGAGAGGTCCTGGTATTAAACCATTAATGATGGCTGCATTCCAGTTAGGAGAGACCCTGGTATTAAACCCTTAATGATGGCTGCATCCCACTTAAGAGAGGTCCTGGTATTAAACCATTAATGATGGCTGCATCCCACTTAAGAGAGGTCCTGGTATTAAACCATTAATGATGGCTGCATCCCACTTAAGAGAGGTCCTGGTATTGTGCATGCTCACTCACTGAAATAGCTTGATGGAACTGAGCCATCATTAAGGTTATCAATTTCAGCTGTGCTTTTCCTACTATGACAAGTCAACATGTCTGCTGTGATAAAGGTCCATTGCCACACTGAACAGCACAAAATGAACACCTCAGTGAGCTGACATCTCACCACCCCCGCGTCTTGTTTTTATATGTCCGTGAGAACGTCTCTTTGTGACTTGAGCCTTGTCAAAGACAATTTTCTGTAACCCTTGTGTAACTGACAAAGTCTTATCTTATGATTTTGATTTGGTCAATCAACAATTGAGTTGGTGCTAGTGGCGCGTGACTGGTGGTGGTCTCTTGTTACAAAAAAAAAAAAAAGAAGGGAAAAAAAGCAAAAGAGTTTCAAGCATCCTGGAATAATAAGGAGTTTTCTTGGGTGGCAGTAGAGGATGTCGATGAAACGACTACAATACTTTTGTGAAGTTTGCCGCAAGGTTGAATCCGAGGCAGATAAAAGTGGATCCTGCTTCAAAGGAGCGTCTTCATGCAAAAAAAACTAATGCTGGGGTGCCGTGAACAGAGGGCTGCCGTAACCCCTCCTGAGTCTTTGTCGTTATTTGATAACTACTAATAAAAAAACTATTTTTATACATTTCTTAAGGGGCTTGTGGATCCAATCATCACCAAAGTGTATATTGTGCACGAGAGACAATAAAAACAGGGAATGGTCATAGATGTTATCTTGACATTTTAAGTACTCATATTGTGCTTTTTGGCTTTTACCCTTTGATTAATTGCGTTGTATATCTTTTTTGGTCCATGTCGTAGGTTTACAAAGTGAAAAAGGCCAAAGTCCCCCCCAAAAGGGACTTACCATCTCCAACAGAAAACACTGTTCACAAACTGCTCCAAACCGCTCTGTTGTACACAAACGTGGTCACTTTGTAACATACGTTATAATGCTCGCTTAGCTGCTAGCGTAGCACGCCCTCATACTCTGCTTCTGACTGGCTAGTAGTCCTTACCTTGCTACTGTCAGGACACGCCCTCATACTCTGCTTCTGACTGGCTAGTAGTCCTTACCTAGCTACTGTCAGGGCACGCCCTCATACTCTGCTTCTGACTGGCTAGTAGTCCTTACCTAGCTACTGTCAGGACACGCCCTCATACTCTGCTTCTGACTGGCTAGTAGTCCTTACCTAGCTACTGTCAGGGCACGCCCTCATACTCTGCTTCTGACTGACTAGTAGTCCTTACCTAGCTACTGAGCATGTGCGACTCCCAACAAAGATGAAACAGCAGTGAGATGTCTCACTCTGTAGCTAAAACAGAGAGCTCAACACACAGGGTGAAAAGAGGAGCTGCAGCAATGTGCAATACAACAAAAATGTGTTTTTTGAAGATTAAACCATGTAAACTTATTCTGATATAACCTCTAAATACAATTATGATCCTGAAAATTAGCATAATATCAGCTCTTTAAGGTGTAATGATTGATTCGTGACGGCAACTCATGCACTGTTTAACATGCAAGAAAACTATCCACCTTAAAAGTTGACGGTAGCTTCCAGCGCTAACTATTTTTTTTATCAGTCTAACATTGTACCTATCGTCTATAGCTAGCTATAGTTACCATTACTGTTAACCGTTAAAGATGAAAAGGCAGCAAACACATCCTTTCATTTTGACAGAAGAAGTCATACGGGAGTATATACGTTGCCATGGCAACTGTACACATGAAACTCATAAAACTGGCTGCAGCTCTGACCATACTGCTACATTGATTCATGCTGCGTTCATAGACATCGGAAAAACATTTTTCACGTCACTTTCTGTGGGAATAAGAGGTGGGAAACTCGGGCTAGATTCTGCTAACAAAGTTGACGTGTTGTTGACATGCTGGCGTTTGATGGAGGCGACTTTGGTTCACTGAACATATTTCAATGACAATAAACTGTTTATTGTGGACAAACGCCTCTGCCAAGAAACATACACAGACATAACATGTTTCAAATTATTCATAAATAGGCCTATGTATAAAAAAACACCTTATCTGTGACCATTCCCATTGGTTGTCCCGAAGATAACGCAAACAAACAGCTGTCCATGTGCTGTTTGGATGCTCTTATAAGAAAACGGCAGCAAATCTTTGGTTATTGTGGCCTCCATGTTTTCACCCACCTGATGCTCTAGGCTACGGCCAACCGTTGGTGGCAGTCACGCAACAAGTTGTTATGCCAAACGCCAATATAACAGAAGAAGAAGAACACTCATCCCGACCATGTGAACGCTGGCAGTCGGAAAAACATGGTAACAACGTGGCGGTCCCTGTTATTCCCAGGTGGTATGAACGCAGCATAAAATGGGAATGGCCTTTCTATCCATTTTATATTTCTTATCTAGGCTATGAAACAGTGGTTACATAACCTCTAGGAATGAGCCTAAACGGCACCGTGCACGTTAACATAGTTTGCTTGTACAATTTGACATGTTTTAAGGGCTCAGATTTAACACATTCATTGAGTTACTTCAAGTTCAGTTGAAAAGACTGTATGGTGGTGTATAAGTAGTGTACCCAATTTGTGAAATGTTATGTTGTCTGAAAGAAAGTGTGGCAGGTGGTTATTACTCTGCCTTTTGAGAGATACCGGGAGCATTTATTTCTTGGCTTGTGGAGATTTTTAGACCTCCAGGCATAGAAGAAAAAAAAAAAAAAAAAAAGGCCATTTCTTTTTGTCTGTCAGACATTCTGCTCCTGATATTTTTGTTGACAAGTGAAGGAAATACTTGCTAGTCCAAAGACGATGCTTTCTTTTGTAAAACCCAGTTTGTCTTCCCCATCTGCTGACATGTAAGTCTTTCATTCACTCAGCATGTTGTCCCAGAGATGGATTATAGAGCCGAAGCCAGCGAGTGTGACTCTGAGCAGATTTTGGGAGGGTCTTAAGTTTGAAGACTCTAGACTGTTAAATCAATCACCTTCTACCACTTCGTATGTTAACATGCTAACTACTCTAAATTAGAGCTGGGCAATATATTGATATTATATCGATATCGTGATATGAGACTAGATATCGTCTTAGATTTTGGATATTGTGATATCGTAATATGACATACAGTAAGTGTTGTCTTTCCTGGTTTTGAAGGCTGAATTACAGTAAAGTGATGTCATTTTCTGAACTTACCAGACTGTTGTAACTGTTCTATTATTTGCCTTTATCCCACTTAGTCATTATATCCACATTACTGATGATTATTCATCAAAAATCTCATTGTGCAAATATTTTTTGAAAGCTCCAATAGTCAACACTACAATACTGTATGTATCAATATCGAGGTATTTGGTCAACAACATCATGATATTTGATTTTCTCCATATTGCCCAGCCCTACTCTAAATCATTAGTTAGCTGTCCTGTACCTTTTTTTCACCTTTTTCATCTTTGCGATTCTGCACAGTCATTTTGTCGCCTTTTTCTGAAGTTTTTGTCACTGTCTGACTTTTTTTAAAATTATTATTTTTCAGCGTTTTTGCAACTTTTTTCAATGTTTTATTTTTTTGCGCTTTTTCGGTGTTTATTGAAATGTGTTTTTTCCAGTGCTTTTGTTGATTCCTCTACCTATTTTTGACAAATAAAGAGGCTGGACATCCTTAAATCTTTGTAGACCACCACATAACATGCAACACACAAAACAGACAGTAGAGACATGGACAGACAGTAGAACATGGATAAAAAAACAGTCCATCACCACATTGACTTGTGCAGTTATATGCAGAAATTCTACAGCTAGTGCATGACCAAGTTGCTTGTCCGTTGTGTGCGAGTAATTCTATAGTTTGTTTAACAGAGTGATTGCCGCTGGGAAAAAACAGTTTTTAAATCTTGTAGTTCTACAACCAGGGACTAGTAGCCTCCGTCCAGACCGGAGATACTGGAATTCCCCCTTTCAAAGGGTGTAGGCTATCTTCTAAGATGGCTGTCTGCTGTAGTTGTTTAGCATACAGGGTTGTGGGGGGTGCTAGGACTCACCAGTCAGCTTACTTGACCATCTTACAATTTGATTTAGGCGATTCTTGTGCTTAACTGAAACACAACCAAACCCCTGACACTAAGGAGAAAGCTATGATGGATTCAATGAAGGCCTGATAAAGTAATGTCATTGTGGTCTTGTCTATAGGAAAATGGTCCATTTTTCTCAAGCAGTATAGACCCTGTTGTCCTTTTTTTACAGAGAGCTTCACAATTCTCCTGGAAATTTAAATTTAGTCAGGCTGGCCACACAAAGTATGTCCCCACAAAGGCTCATTCTGAGCCAGGAAAAACCCTGATATCGGTATAGTGAATGGTGGTATATTATGTAAAGAGCTGTAAAAGCTCGGCACTAAGCTCAGAGATGCTGTTGATTACAAACACCTTGAAGCAGGATTTATGCTGTTCTAATAACGTATTTTGGGTAAATTTGGACTCTTATGAAGTAATGAGCGGCTCGGCTCTGTACTCCCCGGCAGTAATTTCACACCTTCCTGAAAAGTCAGAGAGGCATTTTTACTGAATAGTTATCTGATGTTGAGTTTGATGTTAAGGGTGGGAAATGGTGTGCGCGATAAAAGTTACATTAAATTAGGGGAAAGTTACCCTTTTTTGCTGCTTTTTAGACATTTACATACAAATGATTTCCCGGAGTGTCGGATTCAACAACCTGAAAGCCGACTTCAGTCCCCAGGCTGAGATTTAAGGTGGTAATGGCATCAGTAAGTGGGGATAGCAGCAGAGCAGGAGCAGACAGTTGCAACTTTACGATTGCTTTGTAGTAAATCACAAGTATTTATCAAGATAAGATATTACATAGATTCTTTGGACAACAATACGATATCTGCTGATATCTTAAAGTCTGTCACGATACGATTTTGATTCGATCCAGGGACCTGCGATCGATATGAATTCAATTTTATTTATAGTATCAAATCATAACAGAGTTATCTCGAGACACTTTACAGATAGAGTAGGTCTAGACCACACTCTATAATTTCCAAAGCCCCAACAATTACAGATATGAGACATATATGTCATTAACGCCTCTTCAACGCAGTTACGCTTATAGCAACCCAAACTAATGTGATTTGTCAGTGTTCTGGTGAATTATAACAACTTATCTGAGGGATACTTCTTGCTTGAACAATTTCCAGCAGAAGTTCTCTGAGAATCTCTTTTCTATCCAAGCTAAATTGGTATCGTAACTGAAATTTCCCTAAATTGATATTGGATCGAAAATGTGAACGCATTGCCTTCTATTGATTCAGAAAATCATTGGCGATACCCGGGCCTTCATGGGGACATAGAGTTTAACATTTAAAGTGCTCATATTATGCTTTTTGGCTTTTCCCTTTCTTGTATTGTGTTATATATCTAATTTGTGAACATTATAGGTTTACAAAGTGAAAAAGCCCAAAGTCCCCCCCCAAAGGGACTTACCATCTCCAACAGAAAACACTGTTCACAAACTGCTCCAAACAGCTCTATTGTAGTCCAGCCTTTACTTCAGAGACAAACGTGGTCACTTTGGAACACACGTTATAATGCTCACCTAGCTGCTAGCATAGCACGCCCTCATACTCTGCTTCTGACTGGCTAGTAGTCCTTACCTAGGTACTGTCAGGACACGCCCTCATACTCTGCTTCTGACTGGCTAGTAGTCCTTACCTAGCTATTATGCATGTACGACTCCCAACAAAGATGCAACAGAAGTGAGATGCCTCACTCTGTAGCTAAAACAGAGCGTTCAACACACAGGGTGAAATGAGGAGCTGCAGCAATGTGTAGTACAACAAAAACTATAATTATAAAATTAAACCATGTAAACCTATTCTGATATAACCTCTAAATACATTTATGAACCTGAAAATGAGCCTTATAAGAGCACTTTAAGGAATTTAGCCTAATGAAGACAAATCGGGAGCGGTAGTTTGGCTCCAATCTTACCATAAATAAGATTTCAAACAGAATATGGCACCCTGCTTCAGGGACTCGACAATCATCCGTAATGCTGACCGGAGAAACATTTCTTATCTTCTGCACTCCAGAGCCATTTATTTCTCTCTCTAAGACAAGGCTGAAATGAGCCACGATTCACAGGCTTCCCTGTCCTCGTTTAGATTTATTTTGACAGTTATGAGGTGCATTAATCTACCGTGAGCTCGTAACTGAGGCTCATCCAGGCGGATCAGTACGTTGGCAGTCGAACAGCTGCAGATTCCTTTCCAGAGGGCAACAACTGCAACAAACAGGGGATCAATTTGTATCCTATGGAGATTTGTATGTGAAATGTATGTATCCGGCCGGATGCTGTTGACTGTTCAAAGGAATTACTTTTAGATTTGTAGCATTGCGACACTTTCTTTCTGTAAACTGTGCATGTGTCAGTGAAGTTAACATTTTACCTGAAACCTTTCTTTTCCCCGGGACGCTCTTTGTGCTGAGCGTGCTTGTTCACCGCAACCACCTGCTTCACATTCATATTGTTCGACATTCTCACACCTGGGAGCAGCGCAAGAACCCTCAGTCCCAGAGAAGCTTTCAGTGGTGTAATTTGGAGCCAATTGCTTTGCTCAAAGACTCCCCCCGTGACTGCTAATGAAAGAAAGCATGTGCTGGTACTAGGGATTGGTCTGATAACCATTTTTTTCCTTCCTGATACCGGTTCCGATACCTGAACTTGCGTATCGGGCGATACAGAGTACCGATCCGTGTGTTAAATACATATATTCTATTACGTTTTAACAGCTGTAAACTACTAACTCTGTATGGATGAGATATGATTGCGATCATTGTTGTTAAACTCTTTGGAAAACATGAACAAAAACTTTGACTTTGACAGTGATTCATAACAGAAAAAGACCATAAATAAACCTTTAAATAAAGCTACTTTAAAGTAGCTTGTCTTCGGGGCTACATGACGAGGTATCTGATCGGTGCATGAACTCCAGTACGCACCGATACCGATACCTGCTTTTTAGGCAGCATCGGAGGCTTTTCAGATACTGAAGGTCCGGAACAATCAGCAATAACAAAACAACCTTTAATCAAATCACTTTCAACTTTTAAGCAACATATACTCAAGTTTAGTACTCAGTTTTCCTGCACAACTTTTCTACAGATTTAGGATCCATTACATGGAATTTGGTACCAGTAAAAGAACAGCAGCGTCATGTAGCAAAAGCGTTTTGTTTTTTTCTCCAATTTTTTCCGCTTTCTTTAGTGTATTTTTTTTTACCTTTTTACACGTTTTTGACATTTGTCGCCTTTTCTGTTTTGTTTTTTTAATTTGTTTTCCTGTATATTCAAATCTGAAACAAAATGAACCTACGGGTTAATAACACGTGTGTACTGAGTCGACCGTTCTCTGGGATATGTTTTCATGCTAATCGAAGGTGACCAGTTTTAGCGCAAACCGTTAATTAGCTTATACCGCTAGCATCGGAGCAGATTATAAATCTCTATTTCTACACCACTAACAAGGCTCAAAATAGCAGCACACTTCCACGGTAGCACAATGAGGGTCCCTACACGTAAACCCAAGCATTGAGAACTTTGTAAGTGTACAGACAGTTTATTAAAAAGATAGTTTAGAAAACAGTACCGTTCACGTATACAGGCAGGCACCATCTTGGGAAAACCAGTCACGGCCAGCCGATCGCCGTGCTTGAGCTATGTTACTGGTTACGCGGCGTTCGTCATTCGGCTGGTTGTGACTGTTTTCCCAAGATGGCGCCTGCCTATATACGTGAACGGAAATAGCGATTTCTTTTTACTTTACCTGTTACCGCTAATTAGCGGTTTGCGCTAAAACTGGTCACATTCGATTAGCATGAAAACATATATCCCAGAGAACGGTCGACTCGGTACACGTGTGTTGTTAACCCCTAGGTTCATTTTGCGCCGGATTTGTCCTTTAACATCACTAACAATGTATTGATCAATAGAAATAAATTCAAAAAAAGATAACGTTACTAAGGTATTGTATACTTAACACAAAGTATAGGCTGGGTCCGGATTGATTTGCCGCTTGGTCCGAACTTTGAGAACCGCTGTGGTAAACCCTATAGCCGATACATTCAGGCCGCCACGTTCCAAACACAGGTGAAAAACAACCACTTTGAAATCTGGCGATTGTGTTGGAGGTTTAGGGATTTCATGTGAGCAGGAAGACTGGAGACGCCTGAGATTAGAAATGTCATCCGGGGCTCAGAGGAATCTGCAGCGGTATCCTAAACAAGCTCGCTGCGCTTTCATCTTTCGGGGAGAAATGAGGTGCTTGTGTTCTCTTTTTCATTACGTCTGAGGGTAGAAAAGCCCTGGCTTTGCCACCAAGCAGTCACCAGAGTACACTAGCTGCATTTGGTCTCTCTCTATGAAGCTACAGTATTTAAAACCTCTTTCTTGAGAAGTTGCAAAGCAAAAACCTTTTGAGTAATTTGAATAATTAAAGCTTTGGTGCGAAACATTTTGATTTTAATAAACGTCCGTTACATTCAAGCCATTGCCAATGTTATTGTGTGGCTGCCTTGTGGGGCAAATGTCCTTAAGCAACGTTTCCGGCCTGTTTGTAGTGTGTGCAAGAAAAGGAGTGTCAGAATGAGCAGTGAAAGCCACGATAACTGAACACTTTCTCTCCTCACACTTCCTGTCTGCCTGTCTCTCTCTCTCTCTCACACACACACACACACACACACACACACACACACACACACACACATACATACACATACACATCTATCATCCATGTCAGTGATTCTTAACCATAGGGCCGCGGCCCAAACTTGGGCCACCAGCGGGAGGCAAAAAACTTTCAGTTTTGCACCTGTGGGCCGCAAGGGCCGTGGGACTGCGTGCAGCTTTCGACCATGTGGTGGCGGTAATGCATCACTCGGTTGTTTAAAAAGCGCCAATACACAGAGAAGAAGACTGTCTGTCTACTTCGCAGCAAAAATGGATACGTTTTTAAAAAGAAAAAATGAAGACGAACGTCCTGCCGACACCCCCACCCAAAAGACAAAGTTTTTGCGGAAATACAATCTCGACTTCATTAAATACGGTTTCGTAAATGGAGGAACAGAGGCAGTGCCAAAAGCCCAGTGTGTGGAGTGTGGGCTAATGCTGTCCAACGAAGCTCTCAAGCCCTCAAAACTACAGCGGCATCTAGAGACCAAGCACCCGATGCTCGTGGGAAATCCTGCTATTGGTCTTTTTTTATTATGATTAAAAAGCCTGAATTGATCCTTGAAATTTTTTCTTATCACAGCTTGATTTGGTGCATGAATTATCAGGCTGTTCCGTGTCCTGATGTATGTGTGCAGGTTTATGTAAACGTTTAATAAAAGTCTTTGTGATGATCCCATTTTATCATGTCATTTTATTTGACAATTTTTTTGCTTGTTAAAAAATAAGTGGATTTGG
The DNA here is from genome assembly GCF_004354835.1 of Perca flavescens. Lineage (NCBI taxonomy): Eukaryota > Metazoa > Chordata > Actinopteri > Perciformes > Percidae > Perca > Perca flavescens. The sequence goes on along the minus strand of NC_041344.1, from coordinate 621,549 downwards.
TTTATTATTGAATACAAATCAAACTGAAAGTGAAGTCAATTAAAGCTATACAGTGTTAATATTTAATGGGCCCCGGGCCACTTTGTACTATGAAAATTGGGCCTCAAGGTCGAAAAGGTTAAGAACCCCTGATCTATGTCATATCTATATCACATATCTGTGTGTGTGTGTGTGTGTGTGTGTGTGTGTGTGTGTGTGTGTGTGAGACAGGAAGTGTGAAGAGAGAAAAACAAGTGTTCAGCCATCGTGGCTTTCACTGCTCATTCTGACGCTCCTTTTCTTCTGCACACTACAAGGCCGGAAAAAAAAAAAAAAAAAAAAAGTCAAAGCACAATGACACTTTCTAAAACTTTCTGGAGACCTCATCCTAAAATAATATAATTTTTATTTTATTTTAACCTTTTTTTTTTTTAACCAGGCAAGTCATGAATGAAAATGGACAGATGCAAACCATTGTTACACCGTTTTAAGTTGTAATCAGCATGTTGCTTAAGGACATGTGCACCACAAGCAGCCACACGATAAACTTTATGAGGGTTTTTTCAACTTTAAAACTAAAGCACGGAGACACACATACATACATACATACATACACACACATATATACATACATACACACACATACATACACAAACACACACACACATTCAGCAGCAGCCAAGGACAAAACTGAGAACTTCAGTGACGTGTGTGTGTGTGTGTGTGTTTGTGTGAGAGAGAGACAGGCAGACAGGAAGTGTGAGGAGAGAAAGTGTTCAGTTATCGTGGCTTTCACTGCTCATTCTGACACTCCTTTTCTTGCACACACTACAAACAGGCCGGAAACGTTGCTTAAGGACATTTGCACCACAAGGCAGCCACACAATAACATTTTTCAGGGTTCTGTCAACTTTAAAACACACACACACACACACAGACACACACCGACACACACACATTCAGCAGCAGCCGAGGAAGTGTTCAGTCCTCGTAGCTTTCACTGCTCATTCTGACTACAACGCTCCTTTTCTTCCGCACACTACAAACGGGGAAACGGAAAAAAAATTAAAACAATTAAGGTCAAAGCAAAATCTGAATCTAAGACTTTACACTTTCTAAAATGGGAGGATTTTTCTTTAACTTGTAATACTTTACATTTTTCTGATGATCTTTACATACTTTGACTTAAGTAACTTTTACTTGTAATAGAGTCTTTTTTCAGTGTGGTATTATTACTTTTATTGAAGTAAAGGATCTGAATACTACTTCAACCATAGCATCCACAACCGTCTTCAGGCTGGGACCCAACAAATGTTGAGGATGACTCATTTTACCTCCGGCCACCTAAAGAGACACATAAACTGTGTATTTGTTAAGTCTGATAACATAGGTAGAAACTCCCTAATATTTCTGTTTCTATAAGTCCCATAACATAGGTAGAAACTGTCTGATATTTCTGTTTCTATAAGTCCCATAACATAGGTAGAAACTGTCTGATATTTCTGTTTCTATAAGTCCCATAACATAGGTAGATACTGTCTGATATTTCTGTTTCTATAAGTCCCATAACATAGGTAGATACTGTCTAATATTTCTGTTTCTATAAGTCCCATAACATAGGTAGATACTGTCTGATATTTCTGTTTCTATAAGTCCCATAACCTAGGTAGATACTGTCTGATATTTCTGTTTCTATAAGTCCCATAACATAGGTAGATACTGTCTGATGTTTCTACATCTTCGGTTACATTTTCAGTGCACACCACAGAGTATTTTTACAGTGTGGTATTAGTACTCCTATTGAAGTAAAGGATCTGAATACTTCTTCCACTGCTGCTTCGTACCATGTGTTTAAAAGTAAACTCTTCTTTCTACTTGTGGGTAGTTACATTAATTAAAAGAAGTTGCATTGTGCTTACGAGAGGCATTGCATGATTTAGAGGTTATTGAACTTTAGTGTCCATATCACACAGCTTTTGTGACAAAACCAACCTCTACCTGTTAAGCTTTCCACATGGATCATTACGTGGAATGAGCTGGACATGAAATGTGTTCCACAAGCTGTTGTGCCATCGTGTAGCGGTTGAATCAGAGGCGGCGGACCCTTTGACCCCCCCCCCCCCCGGCTTGTAAATTATTGGAGCGTAGATGAATCCATTGCGTGGAGCCCTGAGGTGGGATAGCCCACCTTTGACACGGCTGGTATTGGCTTTGCTGTTGCATCTCCCCTGTTGCCTCGAGCTGTTTTCTAGGCCCCTTCGCCTCGCTCTGCCTGCTGGACGTTTGGAGGAGCAGAGACCTTCTGTTTGTGCCTTTTTTTTATTTTGTTTGTTGGGAAGTAAACGGTTTGGTAGCTTGCCTTGTTTATCCCTTTGTATTTTATTTTTTTTTTTTTTTTTATGATTATTTTTGGGGCATTTCTGCCTTTTAATCCCCAGGACAGCATGAAAGTGGAGAGAGAGAAGACATGCAGGAAACCCACCGCAGGTTGGATTTTGATTTGTGTTTGAATGAGTGAATTGCTAAATCTGGTGGAAAATCTAGCAATGACGCACCAAAATTGGGTCATCCCCTTTTTCTGGCGCCCCTTGCGCAAACCACACCCATCTTCAAACTCAGCCTTCATTTTGATCTTGACTACACACAACTATAAAGTTTTGGGAGTACATCTTGCACGGTTGTGACAACCTGTTGTCAGTCCCAACTCTTAAAATACTGAGGCTTGGTCCATGGCTCTCAGCGTCAGATACCGACGCAAAAATTACCCTTCAGCGTCTGTATGGAACGCACCCGGCAGAGCAGCAGCTCACCCCCGGTGCTATAAGATGACGTAGTATTAAGAGAGACAACAGCAACAGTAGAGAGTAGTATGTAGAGAGACGGCAGTAGAGAGTAGTATGTTGAGAGTAGTATGCAGAGAGACAACAGTAGAGTAGTATGTAGAGAGACAGCAGCAGAGAGTAGTATGTAGAGAGACAGCAGCAGAGAGTAGTATGTATTGAGACAGCAGTAGAGAGTAGTATGTAGAGAGACGGTAGAGAGTAGTATGTAGAGAGACAGCGGTAGAGAGTAGTATGTAGAGAGACAGCGGTAGAGAGTAGTATGTAGAGAGACAGCGGTAGAGAGTAGTATGTAGAGAGACAGCAGTAAAGAGTAGTATGTAGAGAGACAGCAGTAGAGAGACAGCAGTAGAGAGTAGTATGTAGAGAGACAGCAGTAGAGAGTAGTATGTAGAGAGACAACAGTAGAGAGTAGTATTTAGAGAGACAGCAGTAGAGAGTAGTATGTAGAGAGACAGCAGTAGAGAGTAGTATGTAGAGAGACAGCAGTAGAGAGACAGCAGTAGAGAGTAGTATGTAGAGAGACAGCGGTAGAGAGTAGTATGTAGAGAGACAGCAGTAGAGAGTAGTATGTAGAGAGACAGCAGTAGAGAGACAGCAGTAGAGAGTAGTATGTAGAGAGACAGCGGTAGAGAGTAGTATGTAGAGAGACAGCGGTAGAGAGTAGTATGTAGAGAGACAGCGGTAGAGAGTAGTATGTAGAGAGACAGCGGTAGAGAGTAGTATGTAGAGAGACAGCGGCAGAGAGTAGTATGTAGAGAGACAGCGGTAGAGAGTAGTATGTAGAGAGACAGCGGTAGAGAGTAGTATGTAGAGAGACAGCGGTAGAGGGTAGTATGTAGAGAGACAGCGGTAGAGGGTAGTATGTAGAGAGACAGCAGTAGAGGGTAGTAAGAAAGACTGAACATCCACATAAGGAGGCAGGTTGGGGGGTGGGGTGGATGGTCAAACAACACAGGACTTTCACCCAGGCGACCGGGGTTCATGTCCCGCGTGTCACTGAAACGTACATTTTGTATATATTTGTGTATATATATATATATATATATATAATAAAGTAATGTTGCGATCTAGAAGCAATCTGACAGTAAACAGTAACTGTGAAATAAAAAGTTTACTTGTGCTACGTTGGGGGGGGGGGGGCTAAGTGCCTTGCTGTATTTACATGCGGGCTCTCAGGATCCTGTTTCAACCTGTGGGTCCTGAAATCCTATTAATATGTATGAGCATGTCAGAAAAGTGCTCATTATAATGTTGTTTACACTCAGCCCACTTGGGTCGCGTCCCGTTTGATAACCCTGACCCCCGCTGTCTGGGGGGATGCGCCTCAGGCCTGCGCCATTTTGACTTTTTGACCTGCGGAGGAGCACTTTTGCCTGAGGGGCCACTCCGCTAATAGCTATGTAGTTGAAGAAACTGTCAACAAACCATTCTTCTTGTAAGTTTCCGTTCCCTCCCTCCCTTTCTCTCTCCCTCCCTCCAGCCACAGCTCTTCTTTTGTGTATTAAGGTGACAAAAAAGGTGACAAAAATGCTCAAAAGGGGACAAAAATGCTCAAAAGGGACGAAAATGTCAAAAAATGTGAAAAAATGCCAAAAATGTGACAAAAAGTCGTTGAAAAAGGTGACAAAAAGGCAACAAAAATGCTAAAAAAGTGACGAAAATGCCAAAAAGGTGACAAAAAGACATTGAGAAAGGCGACAAAAATGCTGAAAAGGTGACGAAAAAGGTCACAAATAGAAGTTGGAAAAGGCAACAAAAAAGGTGACAAAAATGCTCAAAAGGGGCCGAAAACGTCAAAGGTGACAAACATGCCAAAAAGGTGACAAAAATGGCGAAAAGCTGACGAAAAAGATGACAAAAAGCCGTTGAAAAAGGAGACAAAAAGGCGATGAAAATGCTGAAAAGGTGACAAAAAGGCGTTAAAAAAAGGCGAAAAAAAATGCTAAAAAGACATTGAAAAAGTTGACAAAGAATGCGACGAAAAGATGATGAAAAAGGTGACAAAAAGGCAACAAACCAGGCGACAAAAATGCTGAAAAGGTGACGAAAAAGGTGAGAAAAAATTTGGAAAAAGGCGTTGAAAAAGGCAACAAACAAGGCGACAAAAATGCTGAAAAGGTATATCGAGAGAGCATCACTTGCTCTACAGAAGTCCCGTGGGATCATAACATGGACATTTAGATATACGGATATAATGGGGATTATTCCTTTAAACCGGGCCATTGTTTTCTTTTTCAACCACGCCCGTTCCCTCTCTTTACTATCTGGCTCTGCGTTTTAGGTTCTTTCCTTTTCAACATTCCCGTTACCTTTTTATTCCTTCTCATTATCAAGTTTTTTTGTTGCTCTTGTATAATTACTCTGCGTAGCTGGTAAGTGAAACAAGAGACATGCATTGCAATCACAGCATAAATGAGTAATAAAACAGACAACAGTGCTGGTGATAATAGAATATATAAAAACCAAATAATCAGGACAACAGAATCACAGAGAAGGAAAGAAATAAAAGAAAACAAATGTCTGAAAGATTAGTAAGTCATTAGGAAGAAACGCAGCATTGGTATTGACTCGTTGGTGCAGTCACACCCTTTTAATGTGCATCTGTCACAGACTTTTCCATTGCTGCTGCGTCTTCTCCCCTCTCTGCCCCCTTTTTTCACCATCTGTCCAGGTGCAAGCGTTTTCCCAAATGTGCTATTAAAAAGGGAGGCTAGTCCTCTTTTCACTTGGTTCTCTAAAGCACTGTTTTGCCCTTCAGTTCCACTTCCTGTATTGACTGAGAAACATCCTTTGTAAGGTGTAGATTTCGGATTTTCGTGTAGCAATGCTTCTGTTGTGTGCTGCATGTGTAAAAGGGAAACTTTGGACCATCTCGGGATCTGATTTATCAGACATTGGCCTATTCATATGAGAAAACAGCTCAAATTCAGTCTGAATTTAACCCACTGCAATTTTTTTCTATAACAAAGTTGCACTATAATAGTAATATTATGAGTTAATGGATGTTGCTACTCTTGTATCACAATCAGGACTACAAGAAGAAAGACGGTGTCATACTTTTGCTTTCTGCTTGTCAAGATTTTGACTTTGATCCACTGTTTTCCTTTTAAATGTCCCCTCAAATGAAATCGGTCCACCTGTATCTTCTCTCCACAGCTGCCTCGCGTAAATTACAGCTCAGTAGAGCCAACAGACTAACCGAATCGAGACTCTTCCGCCAGCTGTCTGCAACAGTGACACATTTAACTGCTTCAAATTGATGCTCTCTTTTTATTACTGGGAAGAATAGGTCATGCCCCTTTTTCTTATGTAGTTTGCCACATAACCCTACAGGCACATTGGCTACAAAAGACAGCGACAGGCTGCCATTCGTTTTCAACGGGAGTGGCCATTTGCCAGCGACGAGCTCGCCGCTGCCACAAGCAAGGCGGGGCCAAAATAGACTTCATGCAAATGCTGAGCGACAAAGCGACAGCCAATCGGAGTGAAGGCAGCGTGACGTATGTCAGTGGCTCGAGTTGAAGAAAAATCATTCAAGATGGAGGAAAACGCTTCAGGACATTGTGTTTATGTATATTCCTGATAAGTTTGGCATTGTATCTCATATATTTTGTTACTTTTATCGAGAAATACTTTTAAATCCAAAAAACATTGTTCTTGTGACTTAACAATACCTCCTGAAGTAACTTTTAAGACGTGCTTGAAGGCAGCACCGGAGAATTTCGGTTTCTTGTTGCCAAGCAACCAGGGTTAGGCTAGGCACGCCTTGGAGGCCAAATTACTACCAAGCAGCTCGATTGGTTGGGGTTAGGCATTTCACCTCGAGTGGTTCGGGTTAGGGGATTGGTCAGGGGATAGGACCTGTACATGTAAGCATGGACGCCTGGCCAATAGTAGCGTGTGAATGCTATTGAAGGGCGGGTCTTGGCCCACAAGAGTGCATGTCGCTCTCTTTTGTAGCTAATGTGACTCTAGGGTAAGACTACATCCTAGTGACACACACGCACCGGAGCACTCTAATGTGCATTGAAGTATAACTTGATAATGTTTTTGTGTTGTTAAGCGGACACCAACCTAAAGGTTGCAGCACCAACCTAAAAATTAAATTAAATACCTGTATCACTGTTAGGATAATTATATTATCAAAGGATAGACAGAAACACTGAAGAGTCTCTCAAAGTTCAATTTTACTTGCAAACACAAGGAGCCTGTTTACAGCACTCAGCAAAGTACAGTAAGACTACCGAAAAGCTCTCTACACCCGCCTTTTTTTATAATTAACGATCTGCAGCGATAATAAAAAGTCAATGTTGTCTCCTTTATCTGGTCAGGGAGGGCATGTTCTGTCCTCAGGCTCCGGACAAGGCTAGATTAGTGGCTCCCATGTTATCTTTTGGGAGTGCAGTCATTTAAATATGTCACTCTTATGCAAACACTTTTAATATTATCAAAACAGTAGAATGTAAATCTCGATTTTTCCAACAATTGCTCACCGCATAAACCGACTGATAATCAACCCCGTCTCCAGGGCTCATACTTTCCAGAGCAGCGAAGTAATCGTGTCACCGCCTTCCTCCGGCCACTGAAGTCGTATTGGATAGCGGACCGAGGTGGGGGTTTAAATTCCGACACTGTAGAGACTTGTTAGGAGTGATACACTTCTTCTTTATTCCTGTCAATGATGAATGAAATGACTGCAGAAGAATGCCTTCGCCAACCCTCCAAACACACACACAAGCCTCTCCACCCTCCTGACTGCGATGTTACAACATGCTGCAACCTGATTTGAAATATTCTCTTATACATCTGCTCAAGGTCTCACGTGCACGGACCATGGCAGCACCGGGGCCAAGTATGTGTCATGTTTATGCTACAGCTAAAAGCTCAATGCAAATCCGTGGCTGAGGCTCATGTTTCTACCTACCAGTTAAGAAGTTTTTCTAACAGTTTATGGCTCCATGACTGAGATTTTCTTTGCTGTGCGTACGTGTGTTTTCTTTGTTTAAGCTTTAATTATTCAAGGAAGGTTTGCCATGCATGCTGGGCACTCACATGGAACTGCCACGCTTTTTTAAATTATTTTACACATTCACAATAGAGCTCAACAGTGTGGTTCCCTTTGGTTTTCAGTATGAAATCAACCTTCTTTTAAGAAAAACATGTTTTTATATTTTTATCTTATTGAGAAGTAGCCTGGCACCGCCCTCCTACGTACTTCCGCTATGGTGTATATCCACATTTTCATTTTCCTTCAGAGCCCATTCAAGCCCATTTCCAATTTTTCCAAATCGAGGCACCAATCACAATCGCTTTAGACGATGAAAATAGCGCAGCGACGGCAATCGGCTTTTTGTTTACTGCTGCTACGTCACCCGGATCGTTGGTCTGATTGGTTGAAGGACTATCCAATTGGACCCAGAGGCATTCGAGCGGCGTCCGTTGGTGTAAAGTAGGCATAAATATGGATCACAGAGATTAAAATTTGCCAGAACTGGCTGCTCAAAAAGTTTTGTGTCCATAAAATATATATTATTTTTAGATTAGATTCAGTTTTATTGTCATTGTACAGAGTACAAGTACAAAGAGAGCGAAATGCTGTTTGCGTCCAACCAGAAGTGCAAAAAAGCAGAAAAGTGCAATGTGCTATACATAGTATAGACAGGTGGTGCATAGACAGGACAAGAAATGTAGTGCAGTGTTATAAGAGCAGGATAAATATGGCTATGTAATATGAACAATGTATGAACAACATTTACAGATATGTGCAATGTAGTAGCAGTGACATTATCCTAGTAGTAAGAATAATATAGATATATGCAGTGTATTAACAGAATATATATAAATGAATAAATATGGATATACAGAATGAACCATATAGACAGATATGTACAGCTATGTGCAGTGTGGTAACATTATTAAGAATAATAAGAATAAGTATATGTGCAGGATGAATAGCATGAAGAGCAGTAGAATATGGCTATGTATAGGTGTAATTACAGGATGTACATCTGTAAATAAATAAATGCAACAGTATGGGTGGGGTGGTGCAAATTTTCCAGTGGGAGGGGGGGGGCTTAGTAGGTTAAAATGTCACAGATATGCAGAGCAAGAGTTCAGTAGGGGGACAGCCGGGGTGGGAACACATCGGCAGTATTTTTATTAATTCTGATTATTGGTTCTACTTGGATTAAAACCAGCACTTTTTAACGATGCCGTTGTTTCTTTTCCCACCCAACCCCACAGAGGTTTCCTAAGCTCTGTGAGAAAGTGAATTGGCTGATAGATATACCGTATGGTTGTTTCCTAATTTGGTTGGCCTTTGGCTCGCTGTGTGCTGGACTGGCTTTTGTAAATTAACTGATGTTGCCTCATTAGACTGTGGTCTGTTTTATCACCCAGTAAACAGTTGGGACAAACAACAGAGTGGGCTGTTATTTTTCATCTGCTAAAACTAAGTACCTTGCTTCTCCAGGGTTTAATTATACTGCATTGAACTGAATTAGAATTAATGAAACACTTTGTAATACTCTGGGACACAGGCTGCACATCAAGTTGTCCTACTTTTTAGTTTTCTGATTAATTGTGTGTGGGCTGTAGGCGGCTGTGTACATGTATTACATACTTATTTAAATCTGGTTCATACTTTACACCACCACACATATTGTGGGTATTCGTTTTAATAGAGAATAATGTACCAAAACGGTGCCAAAACTATCACCAGCAGGGCAGGAAACTCGCCATAATTACACATTTTTCTATGTTAATCAAGATCAAAATGTAATAATTGTACATTATGTTATAACACCCGCATTATGTAACAATCTGCTGCATTTTGTAACAACCTTGAATGCACTATGTAATAACTTTAGTGATGTGTAATGACCAATGAAAGGTAATACTAATCTACAAAAAGTATATTTTTTAAATTAATTTTGAGTCACCATGATTCACACTAGAATTCATAAAATAAACTGTTATAACAAATGAATGAAGACATCCATTCTGGTTTGTTATTACTTAATCCACCATATTACATTTTTGTGAATAAAAATGCAACCCCTTGCATTTTGTAAGAACTGCCGCAGTATGTAAGAATTTATAACAAAATGCAGATACATTTATTTTATGAGGGTTTAATCACATAATGCAGGTTCAGGTTCATATTGGGGTCCAGCAGATTAACACATATTGTGGGTGTTATTACATAATGAAGGTGTTATTACATAATAAGGGTGTTACATAATGCATTATTACATAATGTGTTGTAATTACATAATATTTGGTGTTATTACATAACTCGGGTGTCGTTACATAATGAGGATGTTATTATATAACCCGGGTGTTATTACATGCGTTGTTACATGATTCATTGTTACAAGATGCATTGTTACATAATGTTGCGTTGTTACATGTGTTACACAAATGTAATATGGTGGATTGTTATTACATAATGTTGCGTTGTTACATAATGCTGCGTTGTTACATGTTGCGTTGTTACATGATGCATTATTACATAATGCTGCGTTGTTACATGGTGCGTTATTACATGATGCTGCGTTGTTACATGATGTTGCGTTGTTAGATGATGCATTATGACATAATGCTGCATTGTTACATGTTGCGTTGTTACATGATGCATTATTACATAATGCTGCGTTGTTACATGTTGCGTTGTTACATAATGTTGCGTTGTTACATAATGCTGCGTTGTTACATGTTGCGTTGTTACATGATGCATTATTACATAATGCTGCGTTGTTACATGATGCTGCGTTGTTACATGATGCTGCGTTGTTACATGATGCTGCGTTGTTACATGATGTGTTATTACATGATGTGTTATTACATAATGTGTTATTATATGATGCGTTATTACATGATGCTGCGTTGTTACATGATGCTGCGTTGTTACATGATGCGTTATTACACGATGCTGCATTGTTACATGATGCGTTATTACATGATGCTGCATTGTTACATGATGCGTTATTACATGATCCTGTGTTACATGATGCGTTGTTACATGATGCATTGTTATTACATAATGTTGCGTTGTTACATAATGCTGCATTGTTACATGTTGCGTTGTTACATGATGCATTATTACATAATGATGCATTGTTACATAATACGTTATTACATGATCCTGTGTTACATGATGCGTTGTAACATGATGCATTGTTATTACATAATGTTGCGTTATTACATAATGCTGCATTATTACATAATGCGTTATTACATGATGCATTATTACATAATGCGTTGTTACATAATGCGTTGTTACATGATGCGTTATTACATGATGCTGCATTGTTACATGATGCGTTATTACATGATCCTGCGTTGTTACATGATGCGTCGTTACATGATGCATTATTACATAATGCTGCATTGTTACGTGATGCGTTATTACATGATCCTGCGTTGTTACATGATGCGTTGTTACATGATGCATTGTTATTACATAATGTTGCGTTGTTACATAATGCTGCATTGTTACATGTTGCGTTGTTACATGATGCTGCGTTGTTACATGATGTGTTATTACATGATCCTGCGTTGTTACATGATGCATTGTTATTACATAATGTTGCATTGTTACATAATGCTGCATTGTTACATGTTGCGTTGTTACATGATGCATTATTACATAATGATGCATTGTTATTACATAATGCGTTATTACATGATGCGTTATTACATGATGCGTTATTACATGATGCTGCGTTGTAACATGATGCTGCTTTGTTACTTAATGATGCTGCGTTGTTACATAATGCATTATTACATGATGCTGCGTTTTTACATGATGCGTTGTTACATGATGCGTTATTACATGATGCGTTGTTACATGATGCGTTATTACATGATGATGCGTTATTACATGCTGCGTTGTTACATGATGCTGCGTTGTTACATGTTGCGTTGTTACATGATGCTGCGTTGTTACATGATGTGTTATTACATGATCCTGCGTTGTTACATGATGCATTGTTATTACATAATGTTGCATTGTTACATGATGCTGCGTTGTTACATAATGAGGTTGTGTTATTACATGATGCTGCGATGTTACATAATGCGTTATTACATGATGCTGCGTTATATAATGCTGCGTTGTTACATGATGCGTTATTACATGATGATGCGTTATTACATGCTGCGTTGTTACATGATGCTGCGTTGTTACATAATGAGGTTGTGTTATTACATGATGCTGCGTTGTTACATGATGCATTATTACATGATGATGCGTTGTTACATGATGCGTTATTACATGATGATGCGTTATTACATGATGATGCGTTATTACATGCTGCGTTGTTACATGATGCTGCGTTGTTACCTGATGCTGCGTTGTTACATAATGCTGGGTTATTACATGCTGCGTTGTTACCTGATGCTGCGTTGTTACATAATGACGTTGTGTTATTACATGATGCTGCGTTGTTACCTGATGCTGCGTTGTTACATAATGACGTTGTGTTATTACATGATGCTGCGTTGTTACATAATGCTGCTTTACAGACCATTTTTTTTGTCTTGTAAATTTGTGTTCATATTTTCTGTGTTTCTGTCTTTTTCGTCTTTAGCTGAAGAGAAGTTTACGTGTAAGACTTCGTCCGTATCCGACATTGTAGTTCTGGTGGACGGCTCCTGGAGCATCGGGCGCATCAACTTCAGGCTGGTCCGGACCTTCCTGGAGAACCTGGTCAAGGCCTTCTCTGTCGGCTCCGACCAAACCAGGATCGGTGAGCGAGCTTTTCATTTCTGGGTTCCAGGGGTTTCCATTGACAAAACTACCCCCAAAGTTTGGAAAAGATACCAAATACATTTTTACAGGCTGTCTGTCATTGCTTGTGTGTGTGTGTGTGTGTGTGTCTGTCTGTGTGTGTCTGTCTGTCTGTGTGCGTGTGTGTGTGTGCATCTGTCTGTGTGTGCGTGTGTGCGCATGTGTGTCTCTGTCTGCGTGTGTGTGTATCTCTCTCTGTCTGTGTGTGTGCATGTGCGCATGTGTGTCTCTGTGTGTGTGTGTGTGTGTGTGTGTGTGTGTGTGCGTGTGTGTGTCTCTGTGTGTGTCTGTCTGTGTGTGCGTGTGTGCGTCTGTGTGTGTGTCTCTGTCTGTATGTGTCTGTCTGTTTGTCTGTGTGTGTGTGTGTATGTCTCTGTCTGTGTGTTTGTGTGTGTGTATCTGTCTGTGTGTGCGTGTGTGTGTGCGCATGTGTGTCTCTGTCTGCATGTGTGTGTATCTCTCTGTCTGTGTGTGTGTGTGTGTGTGTGTGTGTCTCTGTGTGTGTCTGTCTGTGTGTGCGTGTGTGCGTCTTTGTCTGTGTGTGTGTCTCTGTCTGTGTGTGTCTGTCTGTTTGTTTGTCTGTGTGTGTGTGTGTGTGTGTGTGTCTCTGTCTGTGTGTTTGTGTGCGTGTGTGTGTATCTGTCTGTGTGTGCGCATGTGTGTCTCTGTCTGCGTGTGTGTGTATGTCTCTCTGTCTGTGTGTGTGTGCGTGTGTGTCTCTGTCTGTGTGTGTGCGTGTGTGCATGTGTGTCTCTGTGTGTGTGTCTGTGTGTGTCTCTGTGTGTCTGTCTGTGTGTTTGCGTGTGTGTGCGTCTTTGTCTGCGTGTGTGTGTCTGTGTATCTCTGTCTGCGTGTGTGTGTGTGTCTCTCTCTCTCTGTGCGTGTGTGTCTGCGTGTGTGTGTGTGTGTGCAGGCCTGGCTCAGTACAGCGGAGACCCCCGCATTGAGTGGCATCTCAACGCTCACACCACCAAAGAGGCTGTGATGGAGGCTGTGAAGAACCTGCCGTATAAAGGAGGAAACACACTGACGGGTACGATACGCCACCAGCCAAAAAAAAAACAACAACCCCGAGCCTCCCTCTGGGTATTAACGGTCTACCGTACTCATCACAGATTACGCTCTGACGGTTGACTTGGGCCAAAGCCAATCCTCCAGCTTATTAAATCCATTTTCAGTGAGGATCATTTCGGCTTAGCGTTGAGAAGTTGGTGACCTGTGACTCGGTGATAAGAGCCGACTTCGAGTCACAAGGTAAATCATTTGGGACCCACGCAACGTTAGCAGCAGCTCCACTGATATTCACGAAGTATGAAAGTAAATTTAGAGCTGCAAAGATGAATCGATTAGTTGTCAACCATTAAATTAATCGGCAACTATTTTGATAATGGATTAATCAGTTTGAGTTCTCTGATTCTCCTCTGGGACGGTAAGCTGAATATCTTTGAATTTGTGGACAAAACTAGATTTTTGAAGATGTCATGTCATGGGCTTTTTGGGAAACACTGATCCTCCTTTTCAACTTATGACATTTTATTTGTATTACTTTTTTTGAGACTTTTGAACTTTATTTCAACTATTTTTGTCACTTTTTTTTTTTTTTTTTTTTTTTATCACAGACTGTTTTTTCTTGCACTTTTTTGAAGTATTCATTCCAAAGTTTTACTTTTTCTTTAATACTGTTTTTAAGGTTTTTGACTACTTTTTTTTTTTGACTACTTTTTTATTAAGCTTTTGATGCTTTTGACGGTTTAAACGTCAGACATTTTTTCTCAGTTTTTTCTACGCTTTTGACTGTGTTTTTTAATTAATTATAATTCATTTTCAAATGTTTTTTACGTTGTTTTTTTTTTAATTTAAGTTTGACATTTCTTTACGATGTTCTTTTTCTGAGTTTTTTTTCTCCTCTACATTTTGTTTTGTATAGAGGCCAGTAAATATTGACTTAGGGCAAGTAGAATTTCTTTTCGCTTGCCCGACTGGAAATTAAACTTAATATCTTTGAGTTGTGGACAAAACTAGACATTTGAGGATGTCGTCTTGGGCTTTTTGGGAAACTCTGATTCTCATTTTCTGAAATTTTTAGAGACCCAACATCTAATCGATGAACTAACTTGTTTTCTGGGTCAAAATTTCAAAATTTTCTTTTTCTACACTACACGTTTTTGTTGATTTTTATAAAAAAATGTTCTCAAGTTCTTTCCATTTTTGTTGTCAGATTTTTGTCAATTTCTTATTTTTTTTATGCTTTTGTCAATTTTTTTAACAAGTAATTTTGTCGGTTTTTCCTGTGTTTTATTTCCACATTTGCCATTCCACTTTTTTTAACAAGTTTTTGTCACCTTTGGCGATGTTTTTGAGTTTTTTTTTTTGTCACTTTTTTCAACATTCTTTTGTCATAGCTCTGATTTAGAAAGTTTTTGTAAATGGGTGACCGAGGAACACAAGAGGGTTAAAAAAGCCACAACTTGAGCTGCTTTTTAACTTTTATATTGTGCTGAAGCCAAACTGCCAGTTACTTTGTAGTCGTGTGTTGGAGCAACGAGCTGAATTAATGCTGAAGTACCCAGCGGGGTATAAAACAGACATCAAGTATCAGTAATGTCATTAATGGACCCAACAGAAGTTAGCTGCTCATTATGTTCACACACCCGTTAGACTAAACACTTGTCGAGCTATTAAAACAACGGTTAAAAGCCCTCGTGTTCGTTAAGTCTTTGAGCCGAGTCGTTTCAGCCGTCCTCGCTATGCCTCAGAAGTAAGAGTTAAGGCAATTACACTGTCAGCCAGGGCTTCACTTACTATCACAACGTCTCATTATAAAGCGGCATAAGTGGCTGTACTTTTCTTCTGACAGTCATTTTGTACAGTAGACGTCACTCAGTGCAATATTGGATGCGTTGATAATGATTTTTTTATATTTTTCTTATTTTATTTATTGTGCAAAGTGAGTATTGTTTAAGAGGCTGCACAAGCAAATTTCGTTGTATGGTTCCACTGCAGAATGACAATCAAAGTCGATTACTGTTATTTTGTCCAACAAATCATGAATTCAGCGTGTCAAAACCTCTTGTTTTCCAAGCCAGTGCATGTTTTACGTCATAGTTTTTTCCTATTTTGCTATCTACTTTCCCAGGGTTCAACAATTTAACCAGTTTAACCAGTCCCTACAGAAAAACGCAATTATGCGATTGCATAATTCAATGCATAATCAGCCAAAGTCTGCATATTTCTGCATGACACTGTCATGACACATGAACCCTAACCCTATTATTATTATTATTATTATTATTATTATTATTATTATTATTATTAGGGCTGCCACCTCTTAGTCGATTAGTCGACTAATCGGTCGTTTTGGTCTTTGTCGAGTTCTTTAGTCGATTAGTCATTTTTTATGCTTATTCATGCTTAATTATTTATTTCAGGAAACTTCTGAGCACATTTATGGTAAACACAAGATTTAAAGTGGTGCTTTTGCAGGATAATTGTGGAGAAACTCAGTTTTACAGATGGTTAATTAACTACATTTATATTGTGCTTTTCTAGTCTTAACCACCTCTCAAAGCGCACAGCTCTGTCAGTTAAATCAACTAATCGATCAGTCGACAAAAGCCTATAAGTGTTAGTCGACTAAGAATTTCTTTAGTCGAGGACAGCCCTAAATAATTCAAATAATCGGTTATGGTTCAACATGTAGAACCGTCTTATCTTATCAAATCACGACCTAATACTAAGAGAAGTGCACCTGCACATATTTTGATCATATACTTCCAAGTAAAGTGTTAGTCGACTAAGAATATCTTTAGTCGGGGGCAGCCCTAATTATTATTATTTATTACACATTGAATTACTTTTTTTTTTTTTAACCCTTGTGTGGTCCTTCGGGTCACCAGGAATTGAAGGACCACACAAGGGTTAATTTGTGTTCAGTGTTCTCCTGTCTTTGTGTCTGAGCAGGTCTGGCTCTGACCTTCATCCTGGAGAACAGCTTCAAACCCGAGTCTGGATCCAGGCCTGGCGTTCCCAAGATAGGAATCCTCATCACTGACGGGAAGTCCCAGGACGATGTGATACCCCCAGCGCGGAGCCTGAGGGAGGCTGGGATAGAGCTGTTTGCCATCGGTACGCCACGCCTAAGCAGAGCTATTTTCATTTTGTCGCCCGTTTTTATCCAATCTCTCCGTTCACACGTTCAGCCGAGAGCGAATGGGTCGAGCCAGGCAGGTAATCGCATACAGGAAGGCCACAGTGCAGCCGGATACTTTCCAAAATAAAACAAATTTCAAAATAAAACACCCAGGCTTATGATGATTTTTGGTTGTCTTGACTTCTCAGCTGCCACTTTTTACGACGTTTTTTTTTTTTTGCTGCTTTTTGCGATGTTTTTGATGCTTTTGCGACCTTTTTTTTTTTTTTTTTTTCTATGATTGCTAAGGAACTTTTTTTCTGACTTTTTTAGCAATTTATGTCGAACAATAATTTTTTTTATGAGACATACAATAATACGGTCAAAGATATTTGACTTTTCTCTTAAATAAAACCATGTCAGTAAACCCTACATCTGGCCCTTGATGTGAGTCCCATTGTCCAGTGTGGCCCTCACTGAAGTAAAGTTGGACACCGCTGTACTAGTCCATGTTTCCATTACTTTTCTCATACGCTCTGTTTGTACTCGCTCTGTTTCAGCGCCTGTCTCTTTAAGATCCCTTTTTACCATATGGGACCTTTAAGTTTGAAAGGAGTGAGTTAAGAGGGAGCATGTAATAATCATAATAACTTAATCTCTCAAGTCAGTAGTTTACAAAGTGCTTTGACAGAATAAACAAAAGCAAAAGTACATACAAATCAATGCATATATATATATATATATAAAACACATCATTGTAATAGTGGAAATAGAAGATGGGACAGCTTAAAAGGACAGAAAACAACACATTCATAAATTAAATAAAATGTAAACACGTGATAGGATAAAAAGACGGCATCACACAAAGATCACATAGCAGAAGAGGAGATTTAGAAGAAGTCACTGATTCGGAAAACCTTCCATTACATTTCAGAGTTCGAGAACTCTTTAAATTGAAGAGCGTATATATTCTATATTCATCCACTTCTTGCATCATCGAAAACTTCAAACAACTTTCCTGTAACCACTTCAGTCAGTCTGATCCCTCTCTTCTTCTCTTCTCTCTCTCCTTCTCCCTCTCTCCTTCTTTCTCCCTCTTTGTCTTCTCTCTCTCCTCTCCCTCTTTATCTCTCTCTGTCTCCTTCTCTCCCTCTCACCTCCCTCCCCTCCATCTCTCTCTCTCCCTCTCTCTCCCTCTTTCTCCCCTCCCTTTCTCTCTCCCCTCCCTCTCTCTCCCTCTTTGTCTTCTTTCCCCTCCATCTCTCTCTCCCTTCCCTCCCTCTCCCTCCCCTCCATCTCTCCCTCCCTCGCTCTCTCTGTCTCCTTCTTTCCCTCTCTCCCCTCCATCTCTCTCTCCCTTCCCTCCCTCTCTCTTCCCTCCATCTCTCTCTCCCTTTCCTCCCTCTCTCCCTCCATCTCTCTCTCCCTCCCCCTCTCTCTCCCCTCCCTCCCTCTCTCCCCTCCATCTCTCTCCCCTCCCTCCCTCTCTCTCTCCCATCTCTTCTCTACCCTCCCTCTCTCTAACCCCTCTCCCTCCCCTCCCTCTCTCTCCTCCATCTCTCTCTATTCCCTCCCTCTCTCTCCCCTCCATCCCTCTCTCTATTCCCTCCCTCTCTCTCCCCTCCATCTCTCTCTCTATTCCCTCCCTCTCTCTCCCCTCCATCCCTCTCTCTATTCCCTCCCTCTCTCTCCCCTCCATCTCTCTCTCTACTCCATCTCTCTCTCCCCTCCATCTCTCTCTCTACTCCATCTCTCTCTCTCCCCTCTCTTCTCTCCCCTCCCTCTCTCTAACCCTAACCCACCCTCTCTCTCCTCCCTCCGTCTCTCTAACCCTAACCCTCCCTTTCTCCCCTCCCATCTCTCTCCCCTCCCTCTCTTCTCTCCCCTCCCTCTCTCTAACCCTAACCCTCCTCCCTCCCTCCCTCCAGGTGTGAAGAACGCCGATGAGAACGAGCTGAAGGCCATCGCCTCTCCTCCCGAGGAGACCCACGTCTACAACGTGGCCGACTTCAGCGTGATGAGCGACATCGTGGACGGCCTCACCAAGACCGTGTGTGAGCGCGTGGAGCAGCTCGACAAGCAGCTCCGCGGTTCGTATCAGCCCTCCGTTCCCACCGCCGTTACTCGTTGATGCCGTTTGTTCAGTAAAGGCCGGCACGCACCAGCCAGACGGCCGACCGTCGACAGAAAAGCCTGTCGAGATGATCAGTCGGGTCCCCGAGGTCCAAAAAAACTGCATAATTACATAATAATTCAACGCATTATCAGCCAAAGTCTGCATATTTATGCGGGAGGGAGGGCTGCACTTTCGCCGCATAAATTGCAGATTTCCGCGCAAAATATGCGGAGGCTTGCAAGATTTCATAATCCACCGCATTTTCGTTGCAAAATTCCCATAATATACAGCACAGGCCAAAAGTTTGGACACACCTTCTCATTCAATGCGTTTCCTTTTTATTTTCATGACTATTTACATTGTAGATTCTCACTGAAGGCATCAAAACTATGAATGAACACATATGGAATTATGCACTTAACAAAAAAGTGTGAAATAACTGAAAACATGTCTTATATTTTAGATTCTTCAAAGTAGCCACTCTTTGCTTTTTTTGATAACTCTGCAAACCCTTGGTGTTCTCTCAATGAGCTTCATGAGGTAGTCACCTGAAATGGTTTTACCTTCACAGGTGTGCCTTGTCAGGGTTAATTAGTGGAATTATTTCCCTTATTAATAAAAAAAGCAAAGGGTGGCTACTTTGAGGAATCTAAAATATAAGACATGTTTTCAGTTATTTCGCATTTTTTTGTTAAGTACATAATTCCATATGTGTTCATTCATAGTTTTGATGCCTTCAGTGAGAATCTACAATGTAAATAGTCATGAAAATAAGGAAACGCATTGAATGAGAAGGTGGGTCCAAACTTTTGGCCTGTACTGTATCTTAACAGAAAGTTGAAAAATGTTGCGTTTACTTCACACAAGAGCAGCCATTTTCCCCTGTTGCCATGGGAACGTTATGGAGTGACGTAATTACGCGACGTGAACATCATCGAAAAGCAGGGTGTTGGGGGTGGAATCACTTTTTTCCGCAGTTTTTGCAAGTTCCCGCAATTTCATTGCATAAAAATCCCGCATATTCCATCGCATTTTTGCGATGGGAAAAAAAACTGCCTCGGGAATAGGGCTGGGTATCGTTTTTTTTTTTTTTTTTCGATACCGGTGCTAAATTGGTACTTTTAAAATGGTGCTGGTGCCTAAACAGATACTTTTTAAGAAAGTAAAAAAAAAAAAAGAAGGGTACTTAACAACAGTTGGCGACATTTAAGAACAACTTGTTTATTACTACGGCCATATGTCCAAAATAGCCCCCCCCCCAGACTGACGACGGCACGGGACACACCGAACAGATTCACCGACCTCGCCAGACTGTCCCTACGGCCGATTATCGGGTCTGTGTGTCCCGGGCTTAACACTCGGGCGCAGCGCATCTCGCTCACGTACATGCACGTTTGGGGAGACGTCGATGCTATCCCAACTCTCAGCACTTGCTGTCTTCCTGTCGCTGTGTTTAAACTCCTGCTGGAGGCGTTAATGTTAGCTGAACCTATAAGGTCAACAGAGATTTAGCAGGCACCCTAAACACAGATGCTAACGCCTAGTTCAGCCTCTCTCTCTCTCTCTCTCTCTAGGAAGTATCAGATGCTAACGCCTAGTTCAGCCTCTCTCTCTCTCTCTCTCTCTCTCTAGGAAGTATCAGATGCTAACACCTAGTTCAACTCTCTCTCTCTCTCTCTCTCTCTCTCTCTCTCTCTCTCTCTCTCTCTCTAGGAAGTATCAAATGCTAACACCTAGTTCAGCCTCTCTCTCTCTCTCTCTCTCTCTCTCTAGGAAGTATCAGATGCTAACACCTAGTTCAGCCTCTCTCTCTCTCTCTCTCTCTCTCTCTCTCTCTCTCTAGGAAGTATCAAATGCTAACACCTAGTTCAGCCTCTCTCTCTCTCTCTCTCTCTCTCTCTAGGAAGTATCAAATGCTAACACCTAGTTCAGCCTCTTTCTCTCTCTCTCTCTCTCTCTAGGAAGTATCAAATGCTAACACCTAGTTCAGCCTCTCTCTCTCTCTCTCTCTAGGAAGTATCAAATGCTAACGCCTAGTTCAGCCTCTCTCTCTCTCTCTCTCTAGCAAGTATCAGATGCTAATGCCAAGTTCAGCCTTTTCTCTCTCTCTCTCTCTCTCTCTTTCTAGGAAGTATCAGATGCTAACGCCTAGTTCAGCCTCTCTCTCTCTCTCTCTCTCTCTCTCTCTCTCTCTCTCTCTCTCTCTCTCTCTCTCTGCGAAGTATGCTAAAGTGTGTCTGGCCCACCAAACTCCATAAGGAGACGATCCTGAAACCCAGCCTTCCCTTATCATGCAGCTGTCTAGATTCCCTGACTCTCTGGAGGCCCAGAGTAGAAGTTCTCCTCTGCCTGGAAAGGTTACGAGGTTGTTATGTGGGACACTGACCTGAATGAGACCTGGGGTGCCACTGTCTCAACAGGAGATCCCCAAGCAATAACAATAAAGTCCCCGTCTAATAACATGTAGAGAACTCATCTCATTTAGAAGAACCGTCACATGCTGCTCAAGGTTTTACGGTTTGTCATTTTCCTATTCAGCAAAAACCAGTTTTAAAGTTGGCAGATAAAATGCGATTATTTGTGAGTATTGCTGTTTCTTATCTTTAGCTTGCACAGTATTATTCACGTACATCCAACATGGAATAGATGCAGCATGTGCTTTCTTTCTTTTTTCTCTTCTACTTTCTCCAGGGGAAGGACAACCTGCCCGCCCGCCCACGGCTGTGGCGCCGCCGCGCGACCTGGTGACCTCTGAGGTCACGGCTCGGAGTTTCCGGGTGAGGTGGACCCACGCGCCGGGCCAGGTGGAGAAATACCGCGTAGTCTACTACCCAGCCAGCGGAGGGAAGCCGGAGGAAAAGGTACAGAGGAGGGACCGAGGGAGGCGGAGCTTCTAAAATAAAAAAGCCTTGGAAAAAGTCGACAAAAACGCTGAAAAAAATAGGCACAAAAACATCAAAAAATTGTCAAAAAAAAACCCTCAGAGAATGCGACAAAAACATTGAAAAAATTGTAAAAAATTTAAATAAATTACATGAAAAAGGTGTCAAAAAATAGTCCAAAATAACTTGCAAATTTAGACAAGAACTCAGAAAAAATGTTCAAAAAACACCCCCCTTAGAAACATAACATTTTCTTCCCAAAAAAATCTTGAAAAAGTTGCCAAAACACTGAAAAATAGCCACAAAAAACGTCAAAGAAGGCAAAAAAAAAACGTCAAAGAAATTGTCCAAAAAAACCTTGCAAAAGGAGACAAAAACTCTGATTGCCAAAATCTGAAATTGCCAAAACAGCCCTCATAGACTTTGGAAAATTGTCCAAAAACTCTGAAAAAAAGTACATTCATAAAAAGCCTCAAAATTGTCCAAACAAAACTTAAAGGAGACAAAAAAGTTTCCAAAATAAGCCTCGAAGAAGTTGCCAAAACACAGAAAAATTGCCACAAAAAACCTCAAAGAAGGTGAAAAAAACCTCAAAGAAATTGTCCAAAAAAACGTTGAAAAAGGAGAAAAAAAACTCAGAAAAAAAATGACACTCATAAAAAGCCTAAAAATTGTCCAAAGAAAACTTGAAAAAGGCAACAAAAATGTCCGAAAAATCTACAAAAACTTGATGAAAGCCCAGTTTTGATTATTGGGGGGATGTAACCTGTAAATTACGCCTATTCCTGCACACACAACGCAGTGCTGTAATTGTCCGAGTTGATATTTGTGTTTATTCAGTTCCCACTCATTTTTATCCAGTTTCTCTTTGATGTTCCAATTTGCAGCTGGAACGGCTCAGTTTCCCCACAAGGAGAAACTTTCCGTTTCATCAAAGCTAATCTGATCTAGTTCCACTGGATTTAAATCTCTTTGGAGACGAGCTGAATGCCTGCAGCAACACGCAGTGCAGTACAAGGTTCCCTAATAAACACAAGCTGGGTAATGTACAACGTGCTGCCGTCTGTTTCTAAGTGACTAAGCACAGAATCCAGGCTAATTAAAGTCCTTTTTTTAGCAAATATTAATGGTGACGTGACAAACAAACTTGCTTGTTGGTTTGTAGAAATCTGAGCTGACAAAAACTCCCAAAAATATGTCCAAAAAAACCTTGAAAAAGGAGACAAGAACTCAACAGACAAAAAAAAACCTCAGAGACTGCAAACAATTTGTCCAAAAAACCCTCAAAGTAGCATCTAAAGAAACTAAAAAAGAAA
This sequence comes from Perca flavescens, assembly GCF_004354835.1. Lineage (NCBI taxonomy): Eukaryota > Metazoa > Chordata > Actinopteri > Perciformes > Percidae > Perca > Perca flavescens. The sequence continues at coordinate 598,491 of NC_041344.1, read as the reverse complement.
TTCTCAGTCGACTAACACTTCTGGGCTTTTTCCATTTTCAATGTTTTTGTCGCCTTTTCTGACATTTTTGCCGCTTTTTTCAATGTTTTTGTTGATTTTCTGTTTGTTTTTTTGAAAAAGTTGACAATAAAACCCACAGAGACTGCGAAAATGTGTCCAAAGAAACCTTGAAAAGGAGACAAGCTCTCTGAAAAAATTGCCAAAAAAGTCCCTCAGAACCATCAAACATTTCCAAAAAGGTCGACAAAGACACTGAAAAATAGACACAAAGAATGCAACAAAAACATTGAATAAATGGTCCAAAAAAACCTTGAAAAATGAGACAAAAACTCCCAAAAATTATCTTAAAAAAAACAAGACAAGAATTGCAAAAATTGTCAAAAAAAAACTCAGAAATTCCGAAAAAGTCGACAAAAATGCTGAAAAAAAGCCACAAAAAAAGCCCCAAAGGAGAGAAAAATGTCCAAAAAAACGGTCAAAAGAAAACTTGAAAAATGAGACAAAAAATATCTAAAAAAAAACTTGAAAAAGTTGACAGAAAACCCACAGACTGCGAAAAATGTGTCCAAAAAAACCTTGAAAAAGGAGAGAAGCTCTCTGAAAAAATTGCCAAAAAAAAGCCTCAAACGTCGACAAAATGTCCCAAAAAGTCACAAAAAAATCCTCAAAGAACGCAAAAAAGTTGAAGAAATGGTCCAAAAAAACCTTGAATAAGGAGACAACAACTCCCAAAAATTATCTAAAAAAACCTAGAAAAAGTAGACAAGAAAAAAAAAAAAAAAAAATGGGCAAAAAAAAACCCTGACTAAAGAAGTCCTAGTAGACTTAGACCAAACCGATAGATTGGTGGACTAATGGACTCAGGCAGTGCGGCCCTCGTTGCGTCCAGGCTAACGCCCGGGTGGGCTCTTTGTTTCAGGTGCTCCAGGGGACGGAGAACAGCGTGGAGCTCAACTACCTCAACTCTCTGACGGAGTACCAGGTGGCCGTTTTCGCCGTCTATCATAGCTCCGCCAGCGAGGCTCTGCGAGGAAGCGCTACCACGCGTAAGTTTGGAAGATTATGCGGATACAATGAAGACACAGGGGGAGCTGTTGGAGGGCTGTGGAATCAATCAAAATTGGAATCCCGATAAGTATTTCGGCTTAGTCTGGCTATCCCCAGACCAAGATCAATCTGTTAAATTTGAAGATTAGTCTGGGGAGTCTGCTCTGTATTTTCTACTGCACAAGAGGCGGGATCAACGGGCATTGTTCAAATGACTCCGTACGCAATTGGATACTTCCTTCAACCAATCAAAACAACGTGTCTTGTTACACAGGGTACGGGTGTAAATCCCAATTTTTTATTATATAGATTCTTTGTACAACGATAATAGTATTTACCGACATCCCACAAGTTCGCCACAATGTGATTTTGATTCGATTCAGTTCGGCGAATCGGTGGAAAAAGGGTGGCTACTTTGAAGAATCTAAAATATAAGACATGTTTTCAGTTATTTCACACTTTTTTGTTAAGTACATAATTCCATATGTGTTCATTCATAGTTCTGATGCATTCAGTGAGAATCTACAATGTAAATAGTCATGAAAATAAAAGAAATCGCATTTGAATGAGAAGGTGTGTCCAAACTTTTGGCCTGTACTGTATATACTGTATAGTTACAAAAAGCAACTAAAATATGATATGATAATGTCATTACTACTAACCCCATACCGAATCCTCCTCCCATCCTCAGTCCATTACCACAGTTAACACATGTAATGCATGTAATGTACCTGGATGGTTCTTTTTTCCAAGTTTGTATGCGTGTGGAAGCACCAGAGACATAAAATATTTTCATAATATTTTATGCACTTTAAGGATTGAATCTATATATGGATCCAGATCGATTTGTATCGTTACACCCCTACAACAGACCACACTGAATTTGGGTCATTAAAGCGGCTCCATTATGCATTGGAGTCCTGATCCTCCATGTCTGACAGGACGCCTGTGGAGAGCTCTAATTCTGGTCGTGTTGCCCGAGGCGTTCGTCCTGAGCTCCGAAACACTTGAACCGCAGCCTGGCAGGACTCTCCAGCCGCTCGCTGATGAATGACGGGGAATCCCCCCCCCCCCACCGTCGTCATCGGAGGATGAATGCTAAGCTGCGAGTTGCCCTTGTTACAAAGTTAATGGGGTTTGGCTGCTGCCGCTGCTGTCTTTCTAAGACCAGGGGGTCTTCAACACCTTATGTGCCAAGGACCCCTTAACTGAGAGATGAAACAGGGACCCCCTACTACATATTTTATAAAATGAAGTTGGATATTTAACTGGGCCTACAATAAAAGCCTACAGCATTTATACTGACAGAAGTTGCAAAGAAACTCCCTTCTTTCATTTGGCCAGATGATAGGCTACATTGGTGGTAATTTACATGGGAGGATAGGGGTGTTACAACTAGAGCTGCCACCTCTTAGTCGATTAGTCGACTAATCGGTCTTTTTGGTCTTAGTCGACTAAGATTTCTTTAGTCGATTAGTCATTTTTTATGCTTATTCATGCTTAATTATTTATTTCAGGAAACTTCTGAGTATGTTTATGGTAAACACAAGATTTAAAGTGGTGCTTTTGCAGGATTAATTGTGGAGAAACTCAGTTTTACAGATGGTTAATTAACTACATTTATATTGTGCTTTTCTAGCCTTAACCACCTCTCAAAGCGCACAGCTCTGTCAATTAAATCAACTAATCGATTAGTCGACAAAATCCTATAAGTGTTAGTCGACTAAGAATATCTTTAGTTGAGGACAGCCCTAGTTACAACATCCCCAATAATAAAAAAAAGGCCAGTTTTCCCCTTGGTCTAACATTGGTTGAGTTAGCGCTAGTTACTGCAAGTAGCGCCTGCACTAAGCTATTCGTAAGTACACCAGGAGTTTATTTAAATAACACTTGCCTGATGGCTTCTACTCTCTGCTACCACTACCAGCAGTAAGACGAGTGCTTAGGGACCGTCTACAAACTACAACACTGAAAAGAGATGCAACAAAAATACTTAATAATTGAATGATTAAATAAGATAGTACTACAGCACTTACTTTTAAAAGTAAGTTAAGTCTTACTGCCGGTAGCAGCAGAGAGTAGAAGCCATCAGGCGAGTGCTGTTTAAATAAACTCCTGGTGTACTTTCAAACTTTCCAATGCCTCGTTTCTGAGTACAGAATCTATTTGTACTACTGTAGAAGTTTGGTACCATTCCTGGGCATTATTAGAGGGGTAATTTACAAGATACACTTTTGGTTCCATTAGCGCCTGCACTAAGCCATTCGGCTGATAGCACTAACTCGACCAATGTTAAGACCAAGGGGAAAAAAAAGCTGCAAAGGACCCTAGGGTGAAAATACTCCGAACCATCCCTGTAATATCAACCTTACGTGTTTAGTGGTTTGAGAGATGTCTTACATCTGCCTTTTGTGTGCTGTGCAGTGGCCCTGCCGATGGTGAACGACCTGGAGTTGTTTGATATCACGCACAGCACCATGAGGGTCCGCTGGAAGATCGCCGCCGGGGCATCTGGGTACATGATCCTGTACGCCCCTCTGACGGAGGGAGACCCTGCAGATGAGAAGGAGGTAAGATAATATAGTTTTTTTTAATGCCTTGGACAATAAAACAAACAGTGTCTACTGTTTAGAGAATTGAACACAACATAGTGCATACATAAATCATGTAAGTCAGGGGTCTTCAATGTTTTTTAAGCCATGGACCCCTTAACTGAAAGAGAGATGGAGCAGGGACCCCCTATTACATATATTGTATAAAATGAAGTTGCATATTAAACTGGGCCCACTGTAGGTGACCTAAAGCCTTTATTTTCATATATAAATGTATTTTTTTGTTGTTGCATATAATACCAAGCTATTAAATTAATAATTGTTGGCATGATTTTATAGATCTAAAATAATTGACAATAATTTGGTAGCCCCCCTGCAATGACTCTGAGGACCCCCTAGGGGTCCCGGACCCCCTGTTGAAGATCTATGATATAAGTCATTAATTGTTTTACAAATATCTGTAGGCAATAGAGCCCGACCGATATATCGGTGGAACGATATTATCGGTATCTGCATTTATAATGGCCGATAAATTAATATTTAAAAAATAAAATAAAAACGGACAAAGCACCCGTCAACCATGTTCTGAGTGTTGGCGTTGCGTAGTCTGTCCACCAGAGGGCGCTCTACAACCTCCCTGTTGGCAACACTCGTTTTTAAACCGTTAACCCTTGTGTTGTCTTGAAAAAAACCTTGTTTTTGCTTTTTCCAACGTTTTAAATTTTTCTTCTACACATTTTCAGCGCTTATTTCTACGTCCCATTTTTTTCTGATCTAAAATAATAAATTGAAAACGGGTTAACACAAGGGTTAAGTTTCATATCTTAAGTTTGTATTTTTATACATTTTATTTATCAAAACTTTAATATATTTTGATGTTCTTCTGTTCTGTTGTGACAATAAAACTAACAAGTTTCTTTTTAAACTGCATTATCATATTATTTTAGTGAGGACTCCTAAATAAGTACAAATAACTAATGTTAGGAAATCTGTTATGTTTTGTTACGCGTTTCTGGATTTCTTTTAAAAATATACATCGGCCGATATATCGGAATATCCGAGTGATTGAGACCATAAACTCATTATGAAAATGTTTACTGAGGTAATAAATAAAGTGAGAAGTGGGTCACTTTCTCACAGACTTCTACAGAAACCGCATGTGTCGCCTGGAATTCACAAACAGCTGACTTCAGACTTGACTTGCGAGTCAACCCAAAAGACTTCAGACTTGACTCGAGCTTCGAGACTCGTCAACAACCTGTTTTCATGCAATTATTGCTTCTTAAATCTAAATTAATTCATGTATTTTATTTTATTGCCGCATATACGTTGGGGATACGTATGACGAGCTGCATGTCCCCTGCCCTTTGCCATAATGTGCAACGTAACGCATGCGCTTTGCCTTATGTGCACGCACTCACATATAAAAAAATGCATTGACGATGGAGACACCAAGTCCTTCCAGAGTTGAGCCTTTTGTCATTAGTTTTGCTTTCAATAACTTCGTAAACAGTGGCAGTAAGCCAACAGCTACACGCAAGGTGTGTGGCACCAAGATAAACGATGCCGGATCAACAACGTCGAACTTCACCAGGCATCTCAAAACGCACCTAGATAGGTCAGTCACTTTCACTTGAACTTTCCCCTCAAAGACTTGAGACTTGACTTGGACTCAAGCTCAAAGACTTGAGACTTGACTTGGACTCGAGCTCAAAGACTTGAGACTCGACTTGGACTTCCAAAAATTGACTTGTGAACATATCTGTCCAGACTACAAAGCAACCCCGGAGTTTTCAAACCAAAATGGGGAGCAGCAGCGTTTCCAAACGTCTCCGTTTAGAGAGGGTGGACACGAGTCGTAAACGTAGCAAAAGATATTCATTTTTAAAACCAAAACACATAGGTGTGAATGTAGCCTTAATTGCAGAGCTTGAACTGGCAAACTCCTACTAGCTTCTCTTTTTCTTCTTTCCTTTGCCTGCAGTGTGTTAGTTTTTGGCATCTTTGTGTCTTTGGCCTGATGGGTGAGCGTTACAGGAACTCTTTCAAACACCTGAAGTTGCTTTGAAATGATCCTCTTTAAAGACGCTAACTGTCAGAGCACACACAGACTTCTGCTTCATAGAACTGACTTCCCTAGACGCCTTTTTGTATTTGTAATTGAGTTGCTTCAAAGTAAAAGTCTGCCTTGATGTGTTTGTGTTATTTTTTCCCCTGCATTGTCTATATCGAGCACGTAAGCCTTTAAACCCTCAATAATGCTCAGTGAGGGAGATGAGACGCAGGTGAGAGGATGGAAGGAAAATGGAACAAAACTAAGGTCGCTTTCACACCTGAGCAGTTTGGTCCGTTTAAACTGACCCCTGGGGCGTTAGCTTCTGGTCCACTTGAAAACCGGGGTCTTCGGCTACATTTACACTGCTACGTTTTGGTTTAAAAAGGAATATCTTCTGCTACGTTTCCTCCTATAGAGCACGGTGGCTCGGTGGTTAGCACTTCTGCCTCACAGCAAGAAGGTTCTGGGTTCGAACCCAGGTCGTCTCAGGCCTTTCTGTGTGGAGTTTGCATGTTCTCTTAGGGCTGTCAACATTGTTAAAAAATGACGTTCGAATATTCCCTCTAAAAAAAAAACACAGAACATTGGAACCATTCGAACATCTGGTCGTCAAATTGATGTAATATCCGGCGTCCGATTTATGGCACTCGAGCCCAGGTCGCGCACGGCTCTTTTTATCAGCGGCGCGCAACAAAGTGGAAACAGGAGCCTGAATGAGTTCGCCAACAATCGGATGCCAATACTTTCAGAGTGACTGCAAGTCTCTTTGATAAACTCACCGCGCTAAGATGAGTTCTTTTATTGTGAATGAAAGGCTCGATCCGACAAAGTAGATCAGTGAATCAACTCGAAGCATTGACGGCAATGCTGCTGCCAGTTCTGCCGTTGTTTACCTTTGTCTTCTAGTCTGTAGAAAGAGCAGCGTCGGTAGACTTTGCTCATTAGCGCCACCGCTGTTCAGGAGAAGACTGCAGCTAGTGTCGCGACCACCAGCGCAGGTATAAATAGTCACGGCGATCTCATGATGTCACATTTGTACGCGCCAGCTGGGCTGCGTCCGGTATGTAACGGCTTTCAGGCGCGCTAGCAAAGCAGACAGCCGGACAGCCTCTGCTACCGCAAGCGTTTTTTTCCACTTTTAAAAAAAAATCTTTTATTAGAATATTTATTTTCACCTTCGAAATTTGTTTTTTAAAAACTATTTGAATATATATTCAAATTTAGAATATTTGTTGACAGCCCTAATGTTCTCCCTGTGTTTGCGTGGGTTTCTTCCCACCATAAAGACATGCATGCAAGGACGACTGTTGAAAATTAGCCAACTGGCTAACACTGGCGCATTTACCGAAATGTTCATTGATGTGCTAATCAAATAAATAAACAAATAAAAATGTCCCCCTCTCATTCCCCCTGCTACGGTGTTTCTCCCTCTCATTCCCCCTGCTCTGGCGTTTCCGAGCCCCTAAATAAACAAATAAAAATGTCCCCCTCTCATTCCCCCTGCTCCGGTGTTTCTCCCTCTCATTCCCCCTGCTCTGGCGTTTCCGAGCCCCTAAACCGGAGACATTTGGAAACACTTCTGATCCGTTTTGGTTTGGAATCTACGGGGTGGTGTTGCAGTCTCAACGGCCGCGAACGGAGACCTTTGGCAACACCGACACGGACGCCGACGTTTCGCCGTCTGATTGGGTCTTATCGGTCACAACGTCTCGTTCTCTGAGACTTAGCTACTAACGTTAACCAGCAACGGGGGGAGTCTCCACGCTGCCTCCTGTTTATACCCAGTATACCAGAATGTTGATGAGATATGAGGTTCGGCCGTGTTAGTTTAAACTGAGATTAGTTCTTCGACTGAAGCTAAAAACCCATGTGTGTGGACTTCGATCGATTTTTTTGGCTCAAAAAGTCTGCTAAAAAACCACAAGTTAGCGGTGTAAATGTAGCCTCGGTTTGATTCCAAATGAACTAGAGTTCGGTTCACTTTAGGTGAGAATCTAATATGACCCAAAAACAACCTGCACATAATTTATAGACTTGTATACGATTTAAGGGATGGTAACTTTCAGATCCATAAGCTGTTCGTAGCACACCTCGCTCATCGTCTGTGTGACATCATCATCTCTCTTCTTCACTCGCCGTCTGTCAGCTGATCACATTGTTTGTCTTCTTCTAAAATATTAGAAACACTAAAGGAAAACCAGAAAACCCAAGCTGTATAAATTTGGCGTTGCTCTATTATTTCTAAGACCAGTGTCGCGAGTTTAACTCGGATATTCTGTCCAATAAACAAGCAACCGCTTGGTCCATGTGACATTTGTTTTACAACGTTTGGTGCGTTTGACAAAATTCCAACAAACTGTAGGTGTGAGAGTGCCCTGAGAAAAATGAGAAGCCATTGGTGGAGCGGTAAAATTGATCGAGTTTGATTGATCAAGTTGGCCAATAAGCAAAAAACATCATCTGGTGTAAAAGTCAAATAATAAAAGAGAAAAACAGTTGAGCCACAGCTTCTCAAGGCTGCATAGTAAACAGCATGAGTAACCTTTTAGCCTCTCTATGGTGCACAAGCCCCCCCCCGAAAAAAAACAACCGTAGGAAAAAGAGATCCGCTTGAGCAGTGAAGGAAGATTAGACGGAGCAGCGATGTGAAGGGCACAGCCAGTCGTCTGCATCCCTATCCCATTAGACCTCATTACGCCTACCGTCACGTTCCCCTTCAGGCAGAAAGCAATAAAGGAAGGAATTCAGAATCGGGATGGATTTGTTCCAGCGGTGAGGACAAGTCTGGCTCTGAGGGACCACTGTCCGAGCCCGGGCTTGGCTGGCTCGTGTGGTGTCCACTGGCGGGCCATGTGGAGACTTATCTAGGCCAAAGAAAGAGCCCAATCCAGTCCAGTTTGACTCAGAAAAAGTGCTTTCTTCCACACTAGTTCAGAGGAGCAACAGTGGGCACCAATCAGCCAACAGACTGAACCCAAAAGAGAGAGAAATCTGAAAGATGTGAACAGCAACAGGGAGAGGTTAGTGTTTTGGCTAAAATTGGCTTTGAATACCAGTGTCCCGAAAACGGATTTTCCTGCCAACAGCAAAGTGTGTGTCACAGAGTGAACTTCATGTCAGTGAGGAAATGCCTGTCCTCAAGCCAACACATACATTTACATAGTAAGTAAACATAAATGAAGGTCTTGGTATCTATATAAATTGCAGGAACGTCTGTCCGTCTGTCTGTGTGTGTGTTATGTGCATATCTCTCGAACCGTTAGTCCGATGGATTTCAAACTTGACGGGTGTCTTGCTACGGGCATGAGTAAGTGCAGTGCCAAGTTTGACGTTGTTTGGATTAGAAATGCAAAATATATCATTAAATATATAGCGGTAAAAGAAGCACACATTGGCTTTTGCCTTAGCCGCTGGCCACTCCCCCTCTCACACAGCACACTGACTGAGCAGCCTTATAAAACTAACTTTGTGTCATATTTGCTGAAACTGGCTCTTCGCAATCCTACCTACGGCACCTTTAATGGTGCTTTCAATTGCACCTAAAATATATCTAGCTATTACAGATTATTATAGTGCGCACAGTAAACTAAATCAATACCTTCAAGCATTATTAAAATAGGATCTCTGAAAGACTTACTTGCTTCGTGGCCCCATGAAAATGGTTGTTCTCTCAAGCAGCTGTCTGTCCGTGTCAGTGATCAAACCTAACAGCCAATCAAAGGTCACGGTCAGTATTCAAAGTGACCAATCAACAGGGCGGAGACATCGGTCAAAGTCTCAAAAGTCAACTTGACGAGGGCTGGGTACAGAATTCAATACTTTTTAGGCACCAACCAATTCATTCGACCATTCAATACCCAATTTCAATACCTAAGGAGTAAATCAGTAGCCTGACAAGCCAGCTAGAGTTTGGTTTTTCCAGCTCGCAAACCAACGGAGAGTGGCTAGACTGTGCATGTAGGGTGCATGTAGATTTCTAGGCTAGTAAATCGGTGTCAGTGAGCCAATAAGCGTACAGCATGGTTCTACCAAGATCTAATAATACTTGTGATCGTTCAGGAACCGGTATAGAAGTCAAGGTATTGGTATATTTTTCATCGAGTGTTGAGCAGTTGCGAGTGAGTAGCGAGGCTCGAGCTTGAGATAGCGTTCTGTGCACTCATTTCCCGTGCACCTGCCTGGTTTTTATCTGCGCACGATGAATTGAACCCCACACTTCTGTAACTGACAGAGATGCAGGCAAGCAGGGAAATCGTGAATCGTCTTGATATTAAAGATGATTTCCCCGATGCTAAAGTCATACTGTTTTCAGTCTGCGGTCTGAAACCGTATTCAGACTATCATGGGGCATTTACACTCTGAAACTAGACTATTGCAAACCATTTTAGTTCAATTTGGCAGCTAAGCCACCTTTGATTGATTGTGTGTTTGTTTCCGCATATGATAAAGGCTCACCAGCTCCAGGGCCAAGCCAACATTCAGCCTTTCTGTTAGATTCCAAAACATCCACAGTACAAGAGAGCAAAACTGGGCCAAAAATAGAAAATCTACTCCAATGAAAAGGGAACCTGCTGATGTACATGTCAACCTCCAAAAAGTTTTTTTTTTTCCAGTAGTTCTGGCATTTTTCATCTTATTTATTATCTCTAGTACATTTATTGTATTTTCCTTATGTGTGTATGTCCTTGTAACTTGCTGCTGTAACAGAGAGAGTTCCTATTTTGGGATTAATAGTCTATCTAATTAATCTATCTATCTATCTATCTATCTATCTATCTATCTTTCTATCTATCTATCTTTCTATCATTCTATCATTCTATCTTTCTATCTATCTATCTATCTATCTATCTATCTATCTATCTATCTGCGACAGGGCAACTCCGGAACATGGAAGGCTTCATGTCTTTTTTGAGTCAGTATAAATCAGTTAGGAAGTATGGGTCTTAAAATTTGGCAGCACATCTAATATCTCGGGCTCCAGAAGGAAACCAATTTATTCATGGACGGAGCAGACAAGAAGAGCCAGATGGACAAACATTTGTCAGTGCCTCCATTCTGCCAGATTATTATTATTTTTTTTTTAACATCTGTTTTAGGTTTGGCAGAAGGTGAAAGATGCTAAAGTTCTGGGTCTGCGGCCATTGTGTGTGTGTGTGTATTAGCAGCTGTGTTATAGTGGAGTCAATCATCCAGAATCAACCTCTGATCTGGCATTAGACACTGGCCAGTTAGAAATCCTTTTTACATCTGCATTACGCTTGGTCAGGCGCCTTAGTCGTTGTTATTGATGCTAAATGTCTCCTTTATCGTCATATCTAAACACGCTGACAACCACTGTCCGTATTTTTACGAGCTTTCAACAGATTCTCGCTCCCATCTCAATGCAATTCAATTTTATTCATAGTATCAAACCATAACAAGAGTTATCTCGAGAAACTTTACAAATAGAGTAGGTCTAGACCACGTTCTGTAATTTACAAAGCTCCAACAATCCCAGTAATTCCTCCAAGTGCAAGCATTAGCAGTAGGGCTGCCCCCTCTTAGTCGAGAGGTCGACTAATCGGTCATTTTGGTCTTAGTCGACTAAGATTTCTTTAGTCGATTAGTCAATTTTTATGCTCATTCATGCTTAATTACTTATTTCCAAGAAACTTCTTAGCACATTTATGGTAAACACAAGATTTAAAGTGGTGCTTTTGCAGGATTAATTGTGGAGAAACTCAGTTTTACAGATGGTTAATTAACTACATTTATATTGTGCTTTTCTAGTCTTAATCACCTCTCAAAGCGCACAGCTCTGTCGATTAAATCAACTAATCGATTAGTCGACAAAAGTGTTAGTTGACTAAGAATTTCTTTAGTCAAGGACGGCCCTAATTAGCAGTGGCTGTTGCGACAGTGGCGAGGAGAAACTCCCTTTTATGAAGAAACCTCGGCAGACCCAAACTCTTGGTAGGCGGTGTCTGACTGGGCTGGTTGGGGGTGTGATGAACAGTGGCAAATAATAGTCAAATTAAAGATAATAGAACAGTGACTACAACGGTAGTCGTTGTAGTTCATGTCATAGCCGGGCGTTACAGGATGTAGTGTGCTGGACATCGCAGGGAATCGCAGAGCGTAGCAGGGTGTAGCAGGACCACAGCGACAGCTGCACCCAAGACCCAGATCTTGATGCCACCCTAATCCAAGGCAATATTCTGGGCGAAAAAGAAACCTAAGGACTCCAGGGAGTAAAACGTCCCCAGAGCTAGGTTAGTAACAAGCATTTCAGGGACAAGGATGCACACAAAAACCACGATGAGCCTAGTATTTTACGTCAATCTTGTAAAATATATCCTTTTTCCACATTAAAATGTCTAAAAACGATAAGATCTACGTTCTAAATGTTGAGTTGCGTTACTCGCATTATCCCAAATATTCCAACCCGGAGAAATTTGTAATTTATTCAAGGTAACGGTCTGTTAAAGTTGATCGCCTGTTGATGGCGTCATGCTCCCGATTGACATTTTTTCACCATTTTCTGACACTTTATAGACCAAACAACTGATCCATTCATCCAGAAAATAATAGACAGATGAATCAACAATGAAAATAATCGCTAGTTGCAGCCTTAATGTAGTTTTGAGGTCCCACCCGCTAAAAGTAAGAGGAAAAGTTGTTATCTGTTATAGTTTTTCCTGTTTTATTGTGTTAAATTGTTCCATGTTTCCTTGTTTACGGTCTCTTGTGCTCTCTGTTGCATTTTACCGTGTTTTCATCCTTGTGTATGTTTTATGCTTCAGTTTCCTGGGGCCTGTTGCACAAAAGTAGAGTAAAGAAATCCAGGATAAATGAAAAAGCGCAGCTTGACTTAGTGTGATCCGCTCATCGAGGCTTAATCGGTTACACGTTTGCCGAGCCAGGATAAGTAGGTGAAGCTACGTCAAGCCAGGTGTAGATAGCTGGGATAAGTGCACGTTCACAGATTTCTTAAATAGACCACGGTATCGATCACAGATTTACTGATGCAGAAATGGAAAAGACGTGTGCAGCATATGTTTCACCCGCTGAGCAGCAGCTTCTAATGGAAATTTACGAGGAGGTGAAACATAATATGCAAAAAGGGAAATACGGCTGTTATCAAACAGAAAAAAAGCCCGACAGACAATAGCGGACCGACTGAATACGTATGGATTTATAAAACAAATCTAGGCCTATTAGTCACTCCACGTTTTAATAGCTTTAATATGCTTGTTTTATGTGTTGGTTTTATTGCTGTATCTGTTTTTATGTGCTAAATGTGCTGGTTTTAGTGTAAAGTGTCTTTGAGTAGCCTGTAAAGCACTATATAAATAAATAAAAAATAATTCTTTTTCCTGGGAAATTTATAAGGACTAGGCTTAATTTCAAAGCTTATTCATAATGCGACAATATGTTTTACAACTATATGCACAGATCTCCATAAGCTATGTCTAATTCTAAATATCTTTCTACAATTAATGTTCATACAGAACAAGCTTGACTGGACAAAAACTAGAAAAAGAAGTGACTTCAATACACACTGTAAGCATATCTGTAAAACAATGTAGCAATGTAATTATTCATGTTTTTTTTTCTCACTCCCAAGATGACAATGACAGCCCCAAAATAAAATTATCAAGAAGCTTTGTGGCATTCCACCACATTCTCACTCCCATTTGGTAAAAAGGACTCTTGATCAGGTGCCATTGTCGTCGTTATTGATGCTAAAAGTCCGCTTTTAGAGTCCGCTGCACGGTGTGGGAGGATCCCCCTGCCTCCCCCCGCCTCCCCCCGCTTCCCCGCGTCGCACGGGCAGGGGCACATTTCACGGGGACAGCAGCGGAGGAAAAGCCCATTTCCTCCGTATCGTCCCACTGTTTACCATTACCATCTCAACAACTGTCTGCAGTAGTAGGATTTAAATCAAACTCGTGACAGCAATAGTGACAAGAAATGCATATTAATAAAATGAAGCAGAACACATTCAGAAGACCATTTCGGATCAGAGTGTCAGCTGATTTAACACATCAGACTCCAGGGTTAATCTTAGCCTGGCTGTTATCCTGCTCAGGACCAGGCTAGCTGCAAAGAATAAATCTCCATGGTTACTTGGCTGGGTTTAATTCAACCTGCTTTTGTGCAACCAAGTCAAAGCTAAATTCATCCAAGATAACCTGAATATCCCGGCTTAATCCCTTATCCTGGTTTTGTGCAATACCCCTCTGTTTTATTTTGTAGTCTGTTTTTCTCCCATGTCTTTGTGATTGTCTGCCCCACCTGTTCCTGAGCCCTCGTGTCACCTGTTCCCTTGTTTCACCCTCGTTACCTTGTGTATTTTAGTCTCTGGGTTGTCTTTGTCTGTTGTCAGATTATTGTGTGTGTAATTCTACCCCCGTTTGTCTCGGTGTTCCAGTATTGCTATTCCCGGTCTTTTGGCTTCCTCAGCGTACTTTTACATAAAATTGTTCATGGAGATGTTCCCAAATATTTTAGAAAGTATTTTAAGAGTAAATGAAGTTCATAGGTATTCCACTAGGGGTAGCTCAACAGATTTTGTACCTCCAAGAGCTAAGACTAACCTGGGCAAACAGTCCTTTCTTTATGTTGGAGCTACCCTTTGGAACTGGTTACCTGGTACACTTAAGACAGTCCAAAGCATTGGCAGTTTTAAACAGGGTTTGAAATAGAGATGGTCCGATACCATTTTTTGCTTCCCGATACCGATTCCGATACCTGAACTTGCGTATCGGCCGATACCGAGTACCGATCCAATACCAGTGGGTCATATATTTTATTATGTTTTAACAACTGTATACTACTATCCCTGTATGGATGGGATATGATTTCTATATTTGTTGTCTGTCTGGCTCAAGTTAAACTCTTTGTAAAACATGAACAAACACAAACAATGAATGTCGTAGAACTTTCTTTTATTCTCCAGTTTGACAGTTGGTTATAATGGAAAAAGAACATAAATAAACTACTTTTAACGTAGATTTTCTTTAGAGCTTTATTACGTGGTATCGGATCGGTGCATAACTCCAGTACTTCCCGATACCGATATCGGAACATCTCTAGTTTGAAAGTATGGCTTAGGTGCCAATTGTAGTCGTTATCATATCATAGTTTATTTTTATTGTTAAATTGTCTGTATAATATGGATGAAATTGATTAATGTATGTTGAATGATGGATGTGTAACCTGCTATTACTTGTCCTCTCCCCTTGCCCTTATAGGGACCACAATGGAAATAAGTCTTTGGGCTTTATTGTGTCATCCCTGACTATTTATGTATTTTTAATGTATGACGCAGAGTGCTGTTTCATATAGGTTTTTATATTTAAGTGGTCAAATCAATCAATCAATCAATCAATCAATCAATCAATCAATCTTTTGAAAATACTTTCGCCTGCTTACTTCAGGACTCTTTTCTGTTGTAACCCTTTTTTATATATTCAATCTTCAAACTCAACGCAGCCCTGTCATATCTGCATTTTCGGGAAGAAAGAGCCCAGCCACATTCAGGAAATCATCTTATGTAATCACAAGCTTGCTTCTCTGCCTGTCTGGACAGGACTGTGGATCGATGGAGGGTTGGATGGTGTGATAGATAAATGGACAGATGGAGGAGAGACGAGATGAGATTGTGGAGAGAGAAAGACACTGCACCCTCTTTCTGCTACAGGCACATACCTGTGTGTGTGTGTATGTGTGTGTTCTTTATCTGTATTTTTTTTATAATTGTTTTTTTTCTACTTATTAATGTGTCCGTATTTTATGGATTGTTTTTAACGTACTCATTAGTCACTGTTTAGAGCTTCTTTTTTAAAATTGTATTTATTTATATATTTAAGGATCTTTTGGTTATAAGTGTATGGCCTTTGGTGTTCCCTCGCTTATGATGGCGTTTCCTGAGCTCGGTTCAGCCCGGTTTTGTCGATGGGTATTGTATGAAGTGTTATATGAATAAAGTGTGTGTGTGTGTGTGTGTGTGTGTGTGTGTGTGTGTGTGTGTGTGTGTGTGTGTGTGTGTTCAGGTGAAGGTGGAGGACTCTGTAAATGAGGTGGAGCTCGAGGGATTGACTCCGGCCACAGAGTACACAGTGACGGTTTACGCCTTGTACGGAGAGGAGGCCAGCGACCCCATGACCAGCCAGCAGACCACATGTGAGACAAACGGACACACACACACACACACACACACACACACACACACACACACACACACACACACACACACACACACACACACACTGTGCTGAGGTGATCCGTCAGCAAACTGATAAATCCATCAACAGAACATAAATAACTAACGAAAGTCTTTTAAAACTGACCTTTGTCGATCTGAAATAAATACAGATTCAACAACCGCACAGCCAATTTCTCGCTTTAAAATTGTTTTCAGAAACGCTTTGGTCAACTATTTGTCGTAACGTAAGAGATCGTATACTGAACAAGCCGCCAATATGGTCTGTGAAATTCCGGGAGCCCCACGTTTTTTTTTTTATTTATTAATAAGGGAAATAATTCCACTAATTAACCCTGACAAAGCACACCTGTGAAGGTAAAACCATTTCAGGTGACTACCTCATGAAGCTCATTGAGAGAACACCAAGGGTTTGCAGAGTTATCAAAAAAAGCAAAGGGTGGCTACTTTGAAGAATCTAAAATATAAGACATGTTTTCAGTTATTTCACACTTTTTTGTTAAGTACATAATTCCATATGTGTTCATTCATAGTTTTGATGCCTTCAGTGAGAATCTACAATGTAAATAGTCATGAAAATAAAAAGGAAACACATTGAATGAGAAGGTGTGTCCAAACTTTTGGCCTGTGCTGTATGTGCGCCGGAAAGTGCTCTCTCTTCCTAATTGGTCAATGTCAAAGGACGACGTCGTAGAACGTGTCCCGCTAGGCGGAGAAAGGCAAAAATTATCTGACATGCTAGACTTTCGGCTTCGTGGTCGTGAAGTGTCCCAGACTTTAGATCGCTGACCTTTGATCACGTCCCACTACAAGGGGTTAAAGACAAACGTTTGTCGGTCCTGACCCTCATAATCGCGCATGACTTTGAACGTTTGTCTGTCGGGTCAAAATCGGGCTGAATTTGTGTAGGCGTTAAAGTCAAACTGGTTCTCACAGAGATAAAAGCACAAAGTCTCACACACACACACACACACACACACACACACACACACACACACACACACACACACACACACACACACACACACACACACACACACACACACACACACACACACACACACTCTTTCTCTCTCTTACAGTAAATTTGAATATAACTGGGAAACCATCAATCAGCTTTACTGACTGTTGATGAAATTCAATTTCATTAACTTTCTGACCCATTTTATGACCCTCTTGGACTCACCACTCGCTGCACATTATCTGATTTACCAATAGCGCGTTTAGATTTACTGTCAGCTGCCTGATGCTCCGTAGGAAAGAAACCACACATCTCCCAAAAAGTTTATGTTTGGGAGCACTCGTGTTTTTTTTTTTTTTTTTTTTTTTTTTTAGAAACCTCACTGTGAAGTTCAGGCAGTTTTTTTTTCCTTTTTTTAAAAAGATCTGGAGAGTCATTGAACCCGAGGAAGAGGAAGCAGCTGATTCCTCACATCAGCGCTCCCGCTCTTCACCGCTCTTCTAATCAGTCACATCGAGCCGCCGCAGTTCATTTTGCAAAAGTGTTTTGCCGGCAGTTTCGCGGCTTTCCGAGGACAGCTGCAGCAGCTTCAAGTTACGTCCCGGGCACCTTTTCAGCCCCGACAAATCTGGCAACCAGCGGTGCCAAATTACTGCAGTGAAAGTACTAATACCAGACTGTAAAATGACTCTGTTACAAGTAAAAGTCCTGCATTGAAAATGTTCCTTAAGCTGAGTGTTTAATGGTCTAATGATCTCAGCTGTAGGCTTGTAGTCCGTTTTGTTGTCGGCTAGTTTACTTTAGAATCAAACAACAGATTTTATAAACTACATGTGTTCTGTGTGCAGTAATTTTAATGTGTAAAGTAACTAGTAACTAAAGTAACCAGTAACTAAAACTGTAACAGATGAATGTAGCGGAGTAACTAAAGTAACTAGTAACTAAAGCTGGAACAGATGAATGTAGCGGAGTAACTAAAGTAACTAGTAACTAAATCTGGAACAGATGAATGTAGCGGAGTAACTAAAGTAACTAGTAACTAAATCTGGAACAGATGAATGTAGCGGAGTAACTAAAGTAACTAGTAACTAAAGCTGGAACAGATGAAAGTAGCGGAGTAACTAAAGTAACTAACTAAAGCTGTAACAGATGAATGTAGTGGAGTAACTAAAGTAACTAAAGCTGGAACAGATGAAAGTAGAGGAGTAACTAAAGTAACTAGTAACTAAAGCTGTAACAGATGAATGTAGCGGAGTAACTAAAGTAACTAGTAACTAAAGCTGGAACAGATGAATGTAGCGGAGTAACTAAAGTAACTAGTAACTAAAGCTGTAACAGATGAATGTAGCGGAGTAACTAAAGTAACTAAAGCTGTAACAGATTAATGTAGTGGAGTAACTAAAGTAACTAAAGCTGGAACAGATGAATGTAGTGGAGTAACTAAAGTAACTAAAGTAACTAAAGCTGTAACAGATGAATGTGGCGGAGTAACTAAAGTAACTAGTAACTAAAGCTGTAACAGATGAATGTAGCGGAGTAACTAAAGTAACTAGTAACTAAAGCTGTAACAGATGAATGTAGTGGAGTAACTAAAGTAACTGAAGTAACTAAAGCTGTAACAGATGAATGTAGTGGAGTAACTAAAGTAACTAGTAACTAAAGCTGGAACAGATGAATGTAGCGGAGTAACTAAGTAACTAGTAACTAAAGCTGTAACAGATGAATGTGGCGGAGTAACTAAAGTAACTAGTAACTAAAGCTGTAACAGATGAATGTAGTGGAGTAACTAAAGTAACTAGTAACTAAAGCTGGAACAGATGAATGTAGCGGAGTAACTAAGTAACTAGTAACTAAAGCTGTAACAGATGAATGTAGCGGAGTAACTAAAGTAACATACCCAGGGATTTACAAAGAATTTCAATAAAGTTGTATCGTATGAATGTAGTGGAGTAAGATAAAGTAACTAACTAAAGCTGTAAAAGATGAATGCAGCGGAGTAAAAAGTCCAATATTTTTCTCTGAAATGTAGCGGAGTAGAAGTAGAAAGTGGCATAACAAAAAGTAAAGTACCTCAAACATTTGGACTTGAATAAATTACTCAGTACTTAGTTACATTCCACCACTGCCAAAATGCCTGTGTGGCGCCGGGCCTCCTTGTGCTATATTTTGCGCCTCACTTTCATTTCCTAAGAGTTCTGAAGATCTGTGCTTCCTCCCCTCCCAGCCTCCCCTGTTTTCCCCACCGTGCCCACTAATTAAGGTTTTCCTAAAGTCTCCTTTAAGGTCCGTGGCCTGTGGCTTTAAGCCAGTGCCTGTTTTTGTCTTTTATGATGCGCGCAGGGCTTTGAATGCAAGGGGCGAGTTGAGGTCTCTCTTAAATTACTTTTAATTTCCTCCATCTTTGCAAGCAGGGCTTCACGCCTCCATCCTGACATGGCTCGTGCGTTCAGTCATCGATTATGTTAAGTGTTCATTTTCTGCTGATGTGTGTTTTAATCTTTCCTTCATTAAGTGCAGGAAAATCTCCACATGAGTTGCTCCTGACAGTCAAATCTGCTTTCGCAGTGATTACGCCTAGAGTGAAGAAGGGGTTGCCTGACGTTTTTGTATTTTATCAGCATTAGGATAAAGAAATTCTTAGTCGACTAACACTTATAGGCTTTTGTCGACTAATCGATTAGTTGATTTAATCGACAGAGCTGTGCTCTTTGAGAGGTGGTTAAGACTAGAAAAGCACAATATAAATGTAGTTAATTAACCATCTGTAAAACTGAGTTTCTCCACAATTAATCCTGCAAAAGCACCACTTTAAATCTTGTGTTTACCATAAATGTGCTCAGAAGTTTCTTGGAAATGAGTAATTAAGCATGAATAAGCATAAAAAATGACTAATCGACTAAAGAAATCTTAGTCGACTAAGACCAAAACGACCGATTAGTCGACTAATCGACTAAGAGGTGGCAGCCCTAATTTATTGAAAACTAAATTAGTTTTTTTTAGTTTATGTTTGTGGTTGTCTAAGCTGCACTGATCATCAGCTGGTGGTCCCGATGTTTTCCCCCCGTTTATTCTGACGTGCGGGACATTTAGTGTCTAATGTGCTCTTCACTCAGCGTGTTTGTTCGTAAGGACTCAGCCCCCGTCTCTCTCTGCCTTCAGACGCCACTCGTCCCTCATTTCATCCACTTATTCAACTGGTTTGTTTGCTTTCTGTCCACTGTTGAGAGAAAATGAGCTTTAATGATGGCTGCGGTGAAAAGAGGCCACCTCAGCTGCATAGAAAATAGGACCTCGGCGCGAAAAAGTAAAACGCAGCATGATGGCTCTTTTTTGCAAAATCAGACTTCATATTGGCTCTGATAACGACAAGCAGTTATGTGTTGTTTACAGCAGAGCATAAGAGCATACTAAATGGAGAAATGTATCCACTTTTAGACAGTCTTTTTTTTTTTTTTTTTTGTCTAATGGTCAAATCATTTTTAAGCCATCATTTTTAATCCATCATTCACCCTTATGGGTATATGTAGGCGTGTATATATGTAGGTAAGTGCATGCATGCATATGCAAACACACTGTATGTCAGTCCCTCCAGAAAAACGCGATTATGCAATCACATAAAGTCTGCATATTTATGCGGGGTGGCGCATTTTTTAAAATACGCCGCACTTTCACCGCATAAATTGTCGATTTCCACGCAAAAATATGCAGAGGCTTGCATGATTTCATAATCCACGCATTTTCGTTGCAAAAAAAAGTCCCATAATATATCTTAGCAGAAAGTTGAAAAATGTTGCGTTTACTTCACACAAGAGCAGCCATTTTCCCCTGTTGCCATGGGAACTTCATGACATAATTACGCGACGTGAACATCATCGAAAAGCTGGGTGTTGGGGGGGTGTTTCTTCTTCGTTTTTGCAAGTTCCCGCAATTTCATCGCATAAATATCTCTCATATTCCATCGCATTTTTTTCACATGCACACTCGCCCACTTATGGTGCGTTCAAATCAACTCCGACCTGTTGTAAGTGTGGGGGACAGAGGGTGCCCTCCTGTCTGCTACACCCTTGCTAACAGCCTACTAAAGCTCTGATTGGCTCGGTGGCTTTTTTAAACTGGGGACACTGACTCTGGTCTGGAACACTGCATTCGTCCATGCTTAATTAAAGAATAAAACATTCGACTTTGTCGTTCTTTAAAAAAAACAACCAAAGATCTTGTTTTTGCACATTGGAATAGCTTCTTAAACATTTTAGAACAGTTCCTGAATGGGCAGTTTTTTTTATGTGGACGCATACATTTAGAAACTTTGGAGACTTACCTATCTCTAAACTTTTTAATTTCCCATCCTCCTCATTCCTGTGCTGACCCTGGCTCGAGCTACTATAATAACAGATGCTCTGTCTCTCTCTCTATCTCTTTCTTGCTCTCTCTCTCTCTCTACTGCTTTGTCTTTATTCCGACCCCGGATATAATTGAGGTGAAGCAATGGCGAGTACGCTCAGGATAAAAGAAAAAAGAAAACCGATCAGTAATCCCCCAGTTTCCGAGAGTAAATCAGAAGTGAGGGTAAGAGGCTTTTTTAAACCTTTGCAATACCTTTCAGAGGATTGGGAAGGAAGTCGAGGCAGAGCCTGAGGGAGACTGATGGATGTAGTAAAGGGGGCTGTCCACTTTATAATTAAAATTGAGAAGTCCAATAACGTGGTTCAGACCCCCATGAGTGTAAGTGTGAGTGTGTGTGAAACCACTTACAAAGTCCTAACTCAACTCAACTCTGACCCCCTTTATAACTGCAGCTCTTTGGCAGCCAGTGTTTGTGCTGTGCTGCTGTTTTCTATCATCAGATTAAAGGGATATTTCACCGGTTCAAAGGTTCTGGCTACACCACAGATGCATTATGTGCAGCACTAAGCCCCTGGACCTTAGCAACAGTGGCTCTGCAAAATGGTCTCGGTAAGGAACTTGTTTTGGTGGAACATTTGCTCCCCGCTAAAGAAAACACCTCGTACAGTTTTTAATTAATTAATACAGTAACGTGAACTATTTAAATTAGCTGGTCAAACCTCATTGGCTCTTACCAGTGTATCTCTGTGTGTACTTCGTAGGGGTGGGAAACATAATCAAGTCTTAGATGCATCGCGATTCTCTCTAGAATGATTCAATGCTCGATTCAGATTGACAAATATATGTCAAAATCTAAGCTTTGCCTAGCTGCTTTGTCTAGGAAGCGATTAGCAAATTCTGAGTAGCAAACTCTGATTTACTGTATATGTATATTTTTAAAAATCACGCATGAAAATGTACATAAAAAAGTTGTTGCATCGATATGCATTGATAATCGGTTTAGAATCGAATCGTTGGCCTCTGAATCGGAATCAAATCGTGAGGTGCCAAGAGATTCCCACCCCTAGTACTTCGTCCACAGCAACCCCACCAATCTGTCCCAAAACGACCCAGTTAGAGAGGAAATGCCGTAACATATTCTTTCTAAATCTTTACAATCATTCTGCGAAAGAACCAAGCAGTCCGGCGTTGTTGCACCATCCAAATTGTCTTCGAAACTTTGTCAAAAACTGTTATTTTACCTCGCAGAACGCAGGACTTGCTGGTCTACCGAGGCTCCATCGGTTAGATTGTTTTGTTAGTTCCTAACCCTTTAAAACAATTATCATTAACACAAACCTAAAAACTGATGAATCCAGTGTTGGAGCAGCACCAAACATAGAGTGGATGGTAAACAAGTGTCCTGTGTTCAGGTGACCTTCGTCACCTTCCAGGGTTTCCACACTTTTAGAGCAGAGTGCAGTAAAACTGAAATATAGATGCAGTTCTTCAGCATCGATATGGACGTTTACTACGTGTCCTAACAGTTGCTTTTGGTCTAATCTCTTCCCACCTCAGTACCGCTGACCCCGGCGAGGAACCTGCGTTTCTCAGACGTGGACCACAGCTCCGCCCGGCTCACATGGGACTCTGCCTCCAGGAAGGCCAAAGGCTACCGCATCATGTACGTCAAGACCAATGGAGTCCAGACCAATGAGGTGAGAGGATCATTGCGGAGATCAAGGTTCATAAACAAATAAAAGTCTCAGACAGGGGCAGTGTCGTAGTCAAGACTATCTCAACCGAGACAAAGAGCAGAGTTTATCGAGACCGAGACAAGACCGAGACTTTGAGGGGTTGAGACCGAGACAAGACAAAGAGCAGAGTTTATCGAGACCGAGACAAGACCAAGACTTTGAGGGGTTGAGACCGAGACAAGACCGACACTTTGAGGGGTTGAAACCAAGACTTTGAAGGGTTGAGACCAAGACAAGACGGAGACTTTGAGGGGTTGAAACCGAGACAAGACAGAGACTTTGAAGGGTTGAGACCAAGACAAGACGAAGACTTTGAGGGGTTGAAACCGAGACAAGACAGAGACTTTGAAAGGTTGAGACCAAGACAAGACGGAGACTTTGAGGGGTTGAAACCGAGACAAGACAGAGACTTTGAGGGGTTGAAAGCCGAGACAAGACCGATACTTTGAAAGGTTGAAACGAAAACTTTGATGGGTTGAGACCGAGACAAGACCGAGACTTTGAGGGGTTGAGACAAGACAAGACCGAGACTTTGAGGGGTTGAGACCGAGACAAGACCGAGAGACTTTGAGGGGTTGAGACCGAGACGAGACCGAGAGACTTTGAGGGGTTAAGACCGAGACTTTGAGGGGTTGAGACCGAGATAAGACCGAGACTTTGAGGGGTTGAGAGCCGAGACAAGACCGAGACTTTGAGGGGTTGAAACCAAGACTTTGAGGGGTGAAACAAAGACTTTGAAGGGATGAGACCAAGACAAGACGGAGACTTTGAGGGGTTGAGACCGAGACAAGACCGAGACTTTGAGGGGTTGAAACCAAGACTTTGAGGGGTGAAACAAAGACTTTGAAGGGTTGAGACCGAGACAAGACCGAGACTTTGAGGGGTTGAGATGGAGACTTGAGGGGTTGAGACCGAGACAAGACCGGGACTTTGAGGGGTTGAAACGAAAACTTTGAGGGTTTGAGACCGAGACAAGACCAAGACTTTGAGGGGTTGAAACCAAGACTTTGAGGGGTTGAGACCGAGACAAGACCGAGAGACTTTGAGGGGTTGAGACCGAGACAAGACCGAGAGACTTTGAGGGGTTGGGACAGAGACAAGACCGAGACTTTGAGGGGTTGAGACGAGACTTTGAGGGGTTTAGAGTTGAGAGTCCAGGGTTAACCCAAGCTCCCATGCCAACTGAGTTTTTCTTCACTGTGACGGCCCAGAACATCTGGACACCATCCAGGCTGCACACTTTGGACGAACCAAACCACTGAAGATAGATTCAAATCC
This sequence comes from Perca flavescens, assembly GCF_004354835.1. Taxonomy (NCBI): domain Eukaryota; kingdom Metazoa; phylum Chordata; class Actinopteri; order Perciformes; family Percidae; genus Perca; species Perca flavescens. The sequence continues at coordinate 574,310 of NC_041344.1, read as the reverse complement.
ACGTCATGGTTTTTATCTGGTCCTGTGTCTGTAGGTGGATGTCGGCCTTGTGACAACCTGGTTGCTAAAAAACCTGACCTCGCTGACGGAGTACACAGTCGGGGTCTTTGCCATCTACGATGAGGGCCAAGCTGAGGCCACGACTGACAGCTTCACCACAAGTAGGAGCTACTTTGTTTTACCCGCCATTATAAGGTTTAGGTGCAGCAAATCTAGCTTTTCAGACGTTTTAGACACAGACAGACACAACATAAGCTTTTGGGTTTATTGTTACCATAGTAACCGTGTGTGTGTGTATGTGTGTGTGTGTGTGTGTGTATGTATAGAAACAGTCCCCGATCCGCCAGATCTGAAGAGCAGTGACATCTCCACAGACAGCTTCAGGGTGTCATGGCAGCACCCAGCCTCTGATGTGGTGATGTACCGACTCACCTGGACGCCCACTGATGGAGGGGACAGCGAAGAGTGTGTGTGTGTGTGTGTGTGTGTGTGTGTGTGTGTGTGTGTGTGTGTGCTTGTTTTACTATATTGGTGGGGTCCAAAAACCGGGGAATACAGTATAATTGGGGGGTCTGCAGAACCTTGTGGGGCCCAAATGCTGGACCCCACAAGGTTAAAGGGCTGTTTGAGGGTTAAGACTTGGTTTTAGGATTAGGGTTAGAATAAGGTTATGGTTAGGGTGACGGCAAGGGTTAAGGTTAGGCATTTAGTTGTGATGGTTAGGGTTAGGCATTTAGTTGTGATGGTTAAGGTGAGGGTAAGGGTTAACAAAAATATTGACAAGAAAGTGACAAAAAATTTTTTTAAAAGTGACAAAAATAAACTTAAGAAACTTTCCATTTTTGGATTTCCAGGAATGTCCTTAAACTTAACAGAAAAGGTACCAATGATTCTTCTGTCAGGACATTATCTGTTTTTCTACAGATTGTTTTCTTACAGTGTACCTAGTGTACATAGGCGTAACATTTAATATAAAGGTGTGCTTTGCTGCAAATAAATTACAATCAAATTGTAATCAGACGTGTCTTGCTGTGATGGAGAAAAAAATTCTTTACAGTTGGTAAAAGCTTTAGCGCGTAACTTTTTGATATTAATGAACGTAATGACATTCGAGCCGTTGGCAAATGAGTTGCTACAAAACTAATTTCACTCCTTCCAGAAAAATGCGTGATTGTTGTGGGCAAAAATCCTTGATTACGCGGCACGTTTTCTTCAAAAAATGCGATATGGAATATGCGGGATATTTATGCAATGAAATTGCGGGAACTTGCAAAAACTGCATTTTGATGAAAAAGAGAAAAAAGTGTGTATATGTGACTAATGAAATCATGCAAGCCCCGCATATTTTGCACGGATATCCACAATTTATGTGGCGCGTGTGCACCGTATTTTTAAAAAAATGCGGCCCCTGCATAAATGTGCAGACTTTGGCAGATTATGCATTGAATTATGCGATTGCATAATCGCGTTTTTCTAGGGGGACTGTAATGAAGACTA
>NC_041344.1:527813-567813 GCF_004354835.1 Perca flavescens | reverse complement strand
GGTTAAGGTGAGGGTAAGGGTTAAGGTTAGGCATTTAGTTGTGATGGTTAAGGTTAGGGTAAAGGTTAAGGTTAGGCATTTAGTTGTGATGGTTAAGGTTAGGGTAAAGGTTAAGGTTAGGCATTTAGTTGTGATGGTTAAGGTGAGGGTAAGGGGCTAGGGAATGCATTATGTCAGTGACGGGTCCCCACAAAGAGAGTGCCACAAACCTGTGTGTGTGTCAGGGCTGCATGATATGAGGAAAATTATCAATATGCGATAACATTGTAGAATATCGCGATAAGGATTTTACTTGCGACAAATAAACAGATATTACAGTGTACTGGATTTCTGCTGCTTTCAGTATTCTGCTAAAATGCAACAACAATTAAAACTAAAAAAAGGAAATAATTTCAAACATTTTATTGAACAAATTGAACACATTGAATTGAACTGTTAAATTATAGAGATATATATATATATGTACAATTTTCTATCAACAAACATAAAAAAAAATCTCTGAGTGGCTATGGCGATATGTCGCAGCCTTTTGCGATGTTGATATCGCGATGGTGATTAAAAAACCCTGATACATTGTGCAGCCCCAGTGTCTGTGTCTGTGTGTCTCTCTGCGGGTGACTCTGGCCACAGGTCCCACATCAGCCTATTCATCCTGACCATAAAGAGCTGCCAGCTGCTCGCACCAGCGGCTTGTTAAATGAGATCTCTTATCAAAGTGCGAACAGCTGTGGGCTCTGTTTGGCAATCCGGTCAGGTCCTGAATCACCAAGTGCAGCACTCAACAGCAACTCTTGAGATGTCTATCTGCTGAGGGAAGAAAACTGGCAGGGTTCCTCTCTGGCTTTGTTCAAAGCAAGTTGTTGTTTGTTGCCAAGGCAGGGACACCAGCCATTAAAAAGCTAAAAAATATATATATTAACATATACTTGTTTAAATGCCATTGATTTCTGTATGGCAGTTATCCCACTTTGGGCCCTATTTTAACGATCTAAGCGTACGGTGTGGAGCGCCTAGTGCAGGTGCGCATAGCTGATGCAACCCAGTGCTTAAAGACAATTTAATTTTTCTTTCTTTCAACCAAATTGTCAAAAGTCAAATAAATGATCACTTCACTACTTTCATTGAATGTGGGTGTTTTATTCAATTGTATAGCTTTTGAAAAAAACATGGAGTCTGGTGGAAATATGCTGGCTCTATACACGCTAAAAGTCCTGATTATTTACATGGAGTCTGGTGAAAATATGCTGGCTCTATACACGCTAAAAGTCCTGATTATTTACATGGAGTCTGGTGGAAATATGCTGGCTCTATACACGCTAAAAGTCCTGATTATTTACATGGAGTCTGGTGAAAATATGCTGGCTCTATACACGCTAAAAGTCCTGATTATTTACATGGAGTCTGGTGGAAATATGCTGGCTCTATACACGCTAAAAGTCCTGATTATTTACATGGAGTCTGGTGGAAATATGCTGGCTCTATACACGCTAAAAGTCCTGATTATTTACATGGAGTCTGGTGGAGATATGCTGGCTCTATACACGCTAAAAGTCCTGATTATTTACATGGAGTCTGGTGGAGATATGCTGGCTCTATGCACGCTAAAAGTCCTGATTCTGGTGGGTTTAGAAATGGCAATTTTTAGAGTTCTTTCTGGTTAAATAAAAAGGATCTTACTCTTTAACAAAAAGCTCTATCTCTGTAGGAATCCTTTTCATAATGTTGTCAGACACCTAGAATAATAATAATAACCTGAGCCTGTCAGCGGCAAAAGCAGCATTTTTAGTGGACGCAAATTGCATTTTTGCCCAGTTTTGGGCCTACCGGTTACAGCATTGTCGCTGGACCAATTTCAAAGATTTTTGTTCAATAAGTCACATGGGAAAATAGGGTCCAGATTGAAAACTACAGAAATGACCCTTTAATGGTTATGCCCGTTCATATGTCTCAGTTGCTGTCTTCGCCAGTAGTGAGACCATCTGTCCACACACAGCTGTGATGCTGAACTCGCGGGAAGCTCCTTTATTTCTCCTGGGCTGCTTCATTCAATGCGTCCCAATAAAAACCAAAAAGCTGCAGGGCACCAAGTGCAATTCCGCTGTGTGTAAACAGACTTTCGACTAATATTGCTCAGCGACAGCATGTTGTTCCGGGAGGTAAAAAATAAAACAAAACGTCAAGGGAAGATTGAAAAGTTTCCGGTTTTCCTTCTGTTACAGATTTTCTCTGGCAAAGAATCCAACTCCTGTCTTCAAGTTTCTTTTGTCATCCTTCATGTCATCCAAGTAGCCGATCGCAGACCTTTGCCGCTTTTCGGTCGATTTTGTGACCGGTTTGGGTCTGTTTCCGGTGTATCATTCAGGCTACAGTACTGTCTCAGGTGGTTTAAACTGCATCCATGTTTCCGGGGAGCGCCCTGGTAGCTCATCTGGGAGAACGTGCGCCCCATGTGCCGAGGCTCAGTCCTTGCCGCAGTGGCCCAGGGTTCGATTCAGACCTGTGGCCCCTTTGCTGCATGTCTTACCGCTCTGTCTCTCTCTGCCCTTTTTCTGTCTACAACTGTCCAATCAATTGAAAGGCCAAAATGGTCAAAAACAAATCTCCTTGGACAAGAAAAGTTGACTAGGGCGCTTTGGTAGTTCAAAAAGCTGGCAGCGTTTTGGTTCCAAAAAGCACCCCACAGCGTCTTTTGTTGCTATGACAACAGCTTCTGCTACAGTATCCGTGGAGCGATGGCGAGATAAACCAAAGTGGTTGAGCGAGCGATGAATGAACACAGAGAGAGAGAGAGAGAGAGAGAGCAGTGCTGATGCTAATGTTAGATAAAACAAAGTGAGTCATATCATAATTCGCCGTGCTCCGACACTAGCACCAAGTCTGTCGGCACCTTCTCCATCTTTTTTTTCTCTTGTTGTCATGGAAACGACAGGTCTTGCTACGCCCACTTGTCATTGGTCAGCTGCCGTTGGTCAGCTGTAAAAAAACAACAAAAAACGATTGAGCTGCAGAAAAAAAACGTTGCCAATTAAAAAAAGGACTTTTTCAAAAACACGGTGGAGGGAGGGAGGTAGGAAAGAGGAAAGTAAAGAAGGAAGGAAAGGAGGAATGGAGGGACGAAGGAAGGAAAGAAGTAAGGGAGGAAGGAAAGATGGAAGTAAAGCAGGAAGCAAAGGAGGAAGGAAGGGAGGAAGGAAGGAAAGATGGACGTAAAGAAGGGAAGAAGGGAGGAAGGAATGGAGGGATGAAGGAAGGAAAGAAGGGAGGGAGGAAGGAAAGATGGAAGTAAAGAAGGAAGGAAAGAAGGAAGGAAAGGAGGGAGGGAAGTAGGAAAGTAAAGAAGGAAGGAAGGAAAGAGAGATGGAAGAAGGAAGGAAAGGAGGAAAGAAGGGAGGGAGGAAGGAAAGATGGACGTAAAGAAGGGAAGAAGGGAGGAAGGAAGGAAGGAAGGAAGGAAGGAAGGAAGGAAGGAAGGAAGGAAGGCATTTATTGGTCCAGTGTGGCGCAATGCATTCTGGTAGTTGTAGGTTTTCTTCCTTTTGAGTGAAAGGGAATATCGCAGCTTCTATTTTTGGTCTCTCGTTATGTAGCACCAAATATCAAAAGAATGCTTATGCTCCATTCTACTGCAGAGACAGCCCAGTTTAATGAAAAGACCCTTTCTGCTGGCAGTGAAATAACTTCTTGAAGTCTGGGTGCAATTCTCATCATCCGTTCCCTGGAAACCGTTGGCCCCGAGTGCTCCCTGGACGCAAAATTACGAATCCCACTATGGCCACGCCAAGCCCCGCCCTACGAAGCAGCTCAATTGGTTGGGGTTAGGCATTTCACCTCGAGTGGTTAAGATTAGGGTTATTTAGGTTTGGGTTAAAACCGGCACGGGCACAAGGGGACCACTGGTGTGAATAAAACACTTAAAGAACTCCTTAAAAAATCGACTGACTTTGTTTCACAGTGAATAACGTTATATCTCACATCCCGTTCACTGTTCAGCTCGTTGCTTCAGGCTGCAGCCGACAGTAACGTTACACATCGCGGATCAAATTCTTCGTAAGAGTTGTTATATTGTTTTGGGGACAATGACATGTCTGATAGCTAGCTTGTCTTGTTGTTCAATATACTGTCAAATTATTTTTACTGATTGTCAACTGTACACAATGTTATTGACTTTGGATCTTGCTAGCATAGCGTTAGCTTTCTGGCTAGCGTAGCTAAACTGAAGGGTTCTATCAGCTGAGCGGACTATATAAATATCTCCGGTTGCTAATGGAGGCAAGTCGTATCTAAGGTTCTTCCTAATTCCTGATGGAGAGAACAACATTTGCATTGCATAAGAACCTGATGGATGGGAATGATTGTTCCAGGTATTAGTCAAACCGTCAGGCGTAACCAGGGAAACGGAGTTATTGTTTGGATAAACTTTAGATTTCGATTGTAAAACTAATTAAAATAAGAACTAATGTTTTAAAAATATGTTATTTGGCAAGTGAGTATAAGCGGGTTAATGCCCTTCAAGGTGTCCATTGTCAGGTATTAATGGAAGTATAATACCTGACAATGTATTGACCTGAAGCAGCGAGCTGAACAGTGAACGGGATGTGAGAGATAACGTTATTCACTGTGAAACAAAGTCAGTCCAGAGGGCCAGTGGAACTTACTTCTTGCAGCCTGTGTGTTTTAGCGCCATCCTGTGGTGTTCAGAGGACGAGTTGGAAATAATAAATCCACATTTCCTTTTTGATTTAATGTAGCGCATTCATTTAGAACAGTAAACAGTCAGTTTCACCGAAACTCCTTTAGTAGGTGTCCTACATCACTTTTTAATGGACACCCTGCAGCCAATCAGAATCGAGTATTCACCCAGACCATGGTGTGTATATGTATGTATGTATGTGTATATATATATATATATATATATATATATATATATATATATATATATGGCCATATTGCTTACTGGCATAACCACCTGACATTGTGCGTTTCCCCCGTGCAGTTTGCCTTCAAGCAAAGTCTCAGATGGCTCCAACTTAATATTCTGGGCCTGCACAGATAGCCTCTGTCAAAGCTGGATTGGCTTCCTGGATCCTATAAATACTTTATGAAACCATGTTTGCTTTTACAAAGTGGAGCGATAGGAGTGTAGCTGAAGGCGCTTTCTTCCAACTTTGTGGCTCGGTGACAGTTTAGAGACTTGCTGCCCTTTTTCATCATGCTGGGCTGAAATTGATTTGTCTAGGCCCGAGGTGTTTGTCTGACGGACACGTCTGAGAAAGTGTATTCTTTTTGGGGGGTTTGTGGACGGAGCCGGGCTAGACTGTACATGCTCCGAATACAAAGGAGACGGACGAAGATTCTTTTTGGGGGCATTTTAGGCCTTGATTTGTATATGGCAGTTTAGACTTGAAAGGGGGGGGGGGGGGATGACATGCAGCAACGGGCCGCAGGTTAGAGTTGAACCCGCGGTGGAGTAAACATCTATATATGGGCGCCCGCTCCACCAAGTGAGCTAACCAGGCGCCCAACGGAGTTATTGTTTGGAAAAACTTTAGATTTCGATTGAAAAATCAACTAAAATATAAATGAATGGTTTAATAAAATATATAAATTTGGCAAGTGACCGTGGCATAAGCGGTTGAATGCCCTTCGAGGTGTCCATTGTCAGGTATTAACATTAAGGTATTGACAATGGACACCTCGTCGGGCATTAACCCTTCCATAAGTTACACTGACGTGGAATTTGCCTTTGGGATTGGTGCATGCATACACAAACATATTGAACGTGAATTAGAATATACAATGAATAAACAGAAACAAATGTATGGCTAATAGATGTTTGGCATAAGAGAAAGGAGGCCAAATGGGTCGAGTGCAGAATGTAAGAAACATATACAATATGTGCAATTAAAGCCAGCGGAAGTCCTTATTAAAGCTATCAGCATGTGCTTCTCCTGCAGAGTGTGGAGCCCAACTGTTGCCGGACATATGCGTTGTGTTCCAGGCAACCCAAAATCTGTTGTTTTCACAACCTTCTAGCCGTGAAAGTGCCCTGGAACGGCAGTCAAACCCGTAACTTATTACCCGTGAATGGTACCAGATGGTTTTACTCCAGGTTACAGGTTTTGAAGTCACACACACATAAACAACAATGGCTACCCCAGTTGATGCTGTACAGACGCCGGTGATTAACGGCGAGAAATAGAAATAAATAGACATAAATAGGCAACTTGAAGTAATTCCGCACATTTTTATCAAAACAATACACATACGATTGTGTACTACTACAGGTTATTAGGAGTGGGAATCACCAGAGGCCACACGATACGATATCATCATGATACTTATGTCACGATGCAATATTATTGCGATTTTAAACATATTGCAATATTCAGCGATATATTGCAATTTATTACCTTTTTTCAACTTCAAATTTTTCTTAATTTCAAATTTTGTCCCGAAAGGAAACTTCTTCAACATAAATACATTTCTCTTCTCTTATGTTAAGCTCACTTAAATGTTATTTGCAAAATGGGATTGTCAAAAAGACAAACTAGCCAACACATGCAATATAATAATTTTTCAACTTCAAATTTTTCTTAATTTCAAATTTTGTCCCGAAAGGAAACTTCTTCAACATAAATACATTTCTCTTCTCTTATGTTAAGCTCACTTAAATGTTATTGCTGCAAAATGGGATTGTCAAAAAGACAAACTAGCCAACACATATATAATAATAGATCAATACTTGGCGTCTGTGTATCGATACGGTATTTCCACGGGAAATATTGCAATACTATTCTGTATCAATTCCCCCCCCCCGCACACCCCTACAGGCTATGTTTATTAAATGTAGCCCAAAATATGTCGCCGACTAGAAATCGCTAGTATCAGATAGCACTAGCTAACGTCAATGTTAGGTAGCCGCTAGCTAGAAGGGTTTTTGTCGTGACTTTGCCAGGAACGCTACCAAGTCCTGAGTCGTGACTTGAAGTCGTAACTTACAGGCTAAAAAATTGTGTCTGGAACGCAGCATCAGTCAACTGTTGTTCCACAAACTCCCGGGCAGTTCAGTGCTTGTCTTTAATTATTTTTGTTTACCTTTATCGTGTGACAGCGATAGAGGTTTTCTGCTTACTATAACATTACGGGACTCTTTCCTGCCGCAAAACGGACTGACGAGAATGATAGCCGGTTACGTGATTGTCCAGCGCAGGTTGACGTTGGGTTGCTTTTCTCCAAAAGTTACGATAAGTAAGTAAGTAAGTAAGGTACGTCCCGACCAAGCGCATCTAAATATGACCCTAAAGTAGACTTTTTGAGTCAATAACAAACGCTAAAGGCAACTGACCAAGCGTCTCTTTTTGACACGCTTGGGAGTGAGAATATTCAAATCCCAAACTTCAAAATTGAGTAACTACACATCGAACAAATATTCAATCAAGGTGTAATTTTGGGGGTTTCAGTATTTTGCCTAAAAGGAGAGTTTGACAGTTTGAAACTACCAACCCTGCGATTAGTGGACGACCCAATCTGTTTCTCTGTAAGCTGGATGTTCATTTTAATCTTGAATTTGTCTCTGCTTACAGAGGACGGTGCCCACCGGGCAGAACAGTCTGATTCTGCAGCCGCTGCTGTCGGATACGGAGTACAAAGTCGCCGTCACGCCCGTTTACCCCGACGGAGACGGGCCCACAGCGGCGCGGATGGGACGGACGCGTAAGTCATATTCATGTTCGGTGTGTTTTTGATCGTCTGCCTATTAAAGTTTTTCAGTCACTGTTTTTAGTTTCTCCTCTTTTTAAACGTGCAATACGTCGCAGCCACGCACGTCTTGGCAGCGTTGCATTTCCCTCGACTAATTTCCTGGTTCTCCTTCTCCATAAACATGAAATCAAGGAGAGGGTTAACTTCTCCTGCTCCAGATCTCTCACCGTGGTCAGAAAACACAGGGGAGACACTTTGGTTCTCTTACTACGACTCTCTTACCTGCTCTACCAAAATACACACACACACACACACACACACACACACACACACATTTGTTTTACTATCTTTGTGGGGACTGTCATTCCCTAGCCCCTTACCCTCACCTTAACCATCACAATTGAATGCCTAACCTTAACCCTTAGCCTACCTTAACCATCACAACTAAATGCCTAACCTTAACCTTAACCATCACAACTAAATGCCTAACCTTAACCCTTAGCCTACCTTAACCATCACAACTAAATGCCTAACCTTAACCCTTACCCTAACCTTAACCATCACAATTGAATGTCTAACCTTAACCCTTACCCTAACCTTAATCATCACAACTACATGTCTAACCTTTACCCTTACCCTCACCCTAACCATAACCTAATTCTAACCTTTATCCTAAAACCAAGTCTTAACCCTCAAACAGCCCTTTAACCTTGTGGGGTCCAGAATTTTGGGCCCCACGAGGCTGTGCAGACCCCACAAGTATACTGTATTCCCCGTTTTTTTGACCCCACAAATATAGTAAAACAGGTACACACACACACACACACACACACACACACACACACACAACACACACACACACCATGCAAACAGGAACACACACACACACTATGGCGAAAGCTCTGCATGGAGCCTCTGCAGAACCATAAATCCGACTTTAGCCTTTGTGTTTGTGTCCACCTGATGCATGTCACTCCAGTTTTCTCTCTCTTCTAGCTGTTTTTTGAGGGACATATCTGTGTCTTTAGCTGCTAAATGCTCCACAAGCAAGTCTAGAACTGTGTCTAAGTTTCTCTTGCGCACCAGAAAATGTTTTGTGCGCGTCACAAAAACGTAATTCCCTCTCTCCCTTTAGGGGCTCCGTAGGAAGACTTAATTCTAGGTAAAATACATATTTCCACCCACAGTGTCTGTCTTAATACTAAACTATCGTTACCCTGAAACCAACATTGCATTTTAAGCAGAACAGAAACCTTGTTAGCTATTGTCTTTGGGACGTCACGTTTGCTGAACCAAATGTTGCAGGACTGTTGCCAGAGGGGAGTGGAGCGATGGAATGAGGGAGCGGTATTTTTCTTCTTGGCACAGAAATAAATGATTAATTTCTATCGGAGAGTAGAAACCCTTGGAGAAACACTGGGGGAAACCTGTTAATTTAAAACGCCCATATTATGCTCATTTTCAGGTTCATTATTGTATTTAAAGGTTGTATCAGAATAGGTTTACGTGGTTTAATTTTCAACAAAACACCATATTTTTGTTGTACTGCACATTGCTGCAGCTCCTCTTTTCACCCTGTGTGTTCAGGTCTCTGTTTTAGCTACAGAGTGAGGCATCTCACTTCTATCCCATCTTTGTTGGGATGCGCACATGCGCAGTAGCTAGGTAAGGACTACATGAGCTAGCTAGCTGTTTGTTTCTACAACTTCAGTCAGTACAAGGCAGGATTAGCCGGGAGACTTCTTCTAAACGAGGGCGCACTTCACACTTTGCGTGGAATACCTACAGAACAGGGACATGGAAGTTGTTTTTTTTTTTTCATAATATGGGCACTTTAAGACCCTTATTATAATGTTATTTGGCTTAAACAGGAAGAAAACTACTGTCTTTAAAGGGTAAATTTAAATACGTTTAGGGTTAGGTGTGTGTGTGTGTGTGTGTGTGTGTGTGTGTGTGTGTGTGAGTGTGAGTGTGTGCGTGTGTGAGAGTGCATCTGTCTTTTTAGTTTTTCTGAGTCAAAATTTTAAATTGAAAACCTTTTTATCAACGTTTCGGTCGTCTTTTCCGACACTTCTGTGGCTTTCCCAACGATGTTTTTGTCACTTTTTTTCAACGTTTGTCGACTTTTTCTGAGCCTTTTGAGGCTTTTGTTGGTTTTTCCCAAAATTCTTAAAGCGCTTTTTTTTTTTTTTTTTTTTTTTTTTTTTTTTACATTTGTCACTTTTTTTTGCTTTTTCTTTCCTGAAATCTTTCTAACTTTTTTTTTAACTTTTTTTCAAAGTTATTTTATTAATTGTTTTTTCTTCAAATGCTATACAATTGAAGCCCAGAAATCTAGACGCACCCTAGCGGCAGCAACATTATTTTGCAGCCAGGGTCCGTCTAGCAACTCTCCGTTGACTTGTGAGCTGGAAAAACCAAACTCTAGTCAGGCCAATCACATCGTGTATAGAGTCGGTGGGCGGGGCTTATGGTGGCTGCTGCTGCTGATGAAAGGCTGTCTTCTGGAAGACTTTGAGTTCAGCTTTTCTTTGAGAAAAGAACAAAGAACGGCATAGAAATCATTCTTAAAAAAGGAAGATGTGTTTGGAGTTTAAAGTTGAATCTATCAACCAGCATTGCTCTGATTGGTTGTAGCTCTATCCTATCGCATGCAGAGGGAATTTGAAAGACAACTAATTATCCCGCCCCTGGGATTGAGCCCTGACCAATGGGGAGTTCCCAGACCCAACATCTGGATGTGGGACTGGCTTGTCAGGCTAATAAAATGGACTAAAACACCCAAATTCAATGAAAGTAGTGAACTGATCACGTATTTAACTTGTTAAGAGCGTTTTAGGGAACCATCCACGTTATTCTTTTTATTATTTTTTTTTTTTATTTATTTTTTTTTGACAATTTGTGTTGAAAGAAAACCAACATTTCTGATATAGAAACTCTTTGAAAATGTGTCAAATTAGACCCGAGGACAACAGGAGGGATTAAAAGAAAAGGACTTTATAATTGCAACAACCTTCCCTCCTCCCCTCCAAACATCCTTGATGCATACTTTGCTCAGGTGCTTTCTGTCTTATACTGAAGTTGCACTGTTGAAACTGTATGACAATCTATATAAAGAGAAATTACCAAGTAAGACCAATGGGACTGGCCTGTTCTGGGAACGGCAAGGATTGCAGTTGGATTACTTGTATAGAGCTTTCGGCTTATACATTGTCCCATACTAGCACTCTAAAATCTCCTATTTTAGATGTTTAACTGCTTTAACTGCTCTTTAATGTTTAATTTCTTATACTGCACTGTAACTTTTATTCTCGTATTTCATCTGTTATGTAAAGCACTTTGAATTGTCCTGTTTCTGAAATGTGCTATACAAAATAAAGCTGCCTTGCCTTGCGTAAATCCAGCCCGCGTGCGTCTCCATGCGGCTCATTACACTCAAGACCATTTCCGGGAGGAGTTAAAAGAGATTGCAACTTGTCCTGCTATCTAAATGTCTCCCCATCCATTTCTTTTATTGCAGAGGTGAGGACAGAAATACGATCGCGAGCGCTGTCTTTTTCCCTTTTGTGAAACGTGACTGATCACCCCAGCAGGGGCTAATGATTTTCTCCAAGTGCACTCGACTTCCAGCGAGGAGGAAGCGCTAAAATCAAGCCATTCATCTTTTCTGCGCCCGTTTCCCATCGTGTCTCTTCTCCCCCGCGCCAGCGCATTACACACATTTAGCAGACGCTAACGACGCTGCGCGGTTTCTAAACGATGCGGCCTCCGACATGCCGCGATGATGAATGGTTCCCGTTAGCGAGTGAGGGATGACAGGGAATGCAGAGAGAGAGCGAAAGAGGGGGATGATTGGGTTTTTCAGAGTGAAGATGGATGATCTGACAATGGGAGCCGGCTTGATCAGGGGATTTAAACCTACGAGGGATGGGGGGGGTGAACGCTGAGGGAGGTGTGACGGGGAATGCAGAGAGGGATGATGATTGGCTGGAGATAGATAATGGGACGAGAGAGGGATGATGATTGGCTGGAGATAGATAATGGGACGAGAGAGGGATGATGATTGGCTGGAGATAGATAATGGGACGAGAGAGGGATGATGATTGGCTGGAGATAGATAATGGGACGAGAGAGGGATGATGATTGGCTGGAGATAGATAATGGGACGAGAGAGGGAAGATTGGCTGGAGATAGATAATGGGTAGAGAGAGGGTTGATGATTGGCTGGAGATAGATAATGGGACGAGAGAGGGATGATGATTGGCTGGAGATAGATAATGGGACGAGAGAGGGATGATGATTGGCTGGAGATGGATAATGGGACGAGAGAGGGTTGATGATTGGCTGGAGATAGATAATGGGACGAGAGAGGGATGATGATTGGCTGGAGATAGATAATGGGACGAGAGAGGGTTGATGATTGGCTAGAGATAGATAATGGGACGAGAGAGGGTTGATGATTGGCTGGAGATAGATAATGGGACGAGAGAGGGCTTGATCCACTGAGGGATGGAGTGATCACGGAGAGAAGTGTGGGGGCCAATACAGAGAGGATGGCAGAGTTTTCAGATGGAGAGACAGACTGACAGAGACAGACAGATGCAGAGACAGACAGACAGCCATACAGACGCAGAGACAGACATACAGACACACACAGACAGACAGACAGACACAAACACACAGACAGACAGACACAAACACAGACAGACAGACAGACAGACACACACAGACAGACAGGCAGAGACACACAGACAGACACACACACACACACACACACAGACAGACACAGACAAACAGACACACACACTGACAGACAGGCAGAGACACACAGGCAGATCACACACAAACACACACACGCACAAACACACAGACAGACAGGCAGACACACACACAGACAGACAGGCAGAGACAAACACACAGACAGACAGACAGACACACACACCGACAGACAGGCAGATCACACACAAACACACACGCGCACGCACGCACGCACACACACACAGAGACAGGCAGACAGAGACTGTGTGAATAAGAGTTGCTGTGGTCATTAACGGTCTGAGCATTAAATCTCCAGTTTCTCATTACCGTCGGGCCTGAAGGGTGAAGACTCAGCCAAAGGAATGTCACAAAGAGTTTAGAGGATGATGGGAATTCTCTCCGCACCGGTGAGGCCAAAGTGGAGATGGATAACGCAGCAGAAGAGGCGAGTCTAACGTGGGGATTTACATTTACTCCGGTACTGCACTTAAGTACAATTATTGTGCTACTTGACCAGAGTCGTTTTCCTTTTCATGCCAGAATGATGATGCTGTATCATCCTTCACCAAGGCTGTCGGATATTTTCCCACGCAAACTTTCCCTGGAAGAGTTTTATTTTATATTGAAAAGACAGCGATATGAAGTTGAAAACTGGAGTAAATTAAATGCCAAAATGATGACATTTCAGTTTTTTCTAAAATAAAACCCCAAGCCGGGACAGTTGTGCGCTTCAGCGAGTTGAGTTGTCAACGCGTGACTCGGAGTTATAAAACAGTCCGACAGTGGTGCAATGTAGCTAAGTACATTTACTCAGGTACTGTGCTTAAGTACAAAAGTTGAGGTACTTTACTTGAGTCTTTTCATGCTACTTTCTACTTATACTCACAGACCCACACAGACATTTTGTATTTTATGGCACTATTTTCGACATTTAAGACACTTTTTTTTAACTGCGTTTTGTCACTTTTTCAACATTTGTGGAACTTTTTCCAACATTATTTACACTTTCTTGTAGGGCTGCCACCTCTTAGTCGATTAGTCGACTAATCGGTCGTTTTGGTCTTAGTCGACTAAGATTTCTTTAGTCCATTAGTCATTTTTTATGCTTCTTCATGCTTAATTACTTATTTCCAAGAAACTTCTGAGCACATTTATGGTAAACACAAGATTTAAAGTGGTGCTTTTGCAGGATTAATTGTGGAGAAACTCAGTTTTACAGATGGTTAATTAACTACATTTATATTGTGCTTTTCTAGTCTTAACCACCTCTCAAAGAGCACAGCTCTGTCGATTAAATCAACTGATCGATTAGTCAACAAAATCCTATAAGTGTTAGCCGACTAAGAATATCTTTAGTCGAGGACAGCCCTACTTTCTTGTGGTGTTTTTGAAGCTTTTTGTCATCGATTTTGTCGATTTTTCCAAAATATTTTACCCTCAATACGACTTCCTTTATTTCGGATATAAAAAACATTGGATAACAGGTCCAATTTCTTGCTAGTAGCCAAGGAGGACATGGAGGATTAAAAAAAAAACCCTGATGGACTCTTCAGAAGAGGTCATTATCTTCACTGGAGTTCCTGCGTGGGAAAATCGCCGGACGCCACAATCTTCTGAACACAGTCATACTGAGAAATCCAGAGAGAGTTGTGTGGAGCTGATGGTGAACAAAGGGCTTTTACTTGTCACTGAGTATTTTTACAGTGTGGTAGTAGTACTTTTACTTAAAGATGCAGTAGGTAAGCCTTCTAAAACTACCTTTCTGTCATATTTGCTGAAACTGATACTATGTTCCAGTAGAACAACATGAAGCAGGTCATTTAAAAAATAATCTGGAACCACCTACAGCCTGTAGTGAGATTTGCAAAAATCTACCGCTACCTGTTCAGATGCACCAATCAGGGCCAGGGGGGCGTGTCTAACTGCATGTCAATCACTGCTCAGGCACACACATTTCATAGCGTCCTCCTCTCCCCCTTCCCCAGGCACGAGCTGCAGATAGGTTTCCTCCCTTCCCCCCTCTTCACATGCGCTCTATCGTGCACAGCTCTCCCTTGTGGGGGGAGGGGCTTAGGAGACCGTTTTGGGCTTTAGCGGAAAGAGGGGGAGCGACTGAGAAGTTGTCGATGTTCACATTTTTTGGGCTAAGTCCTGGATCTTCACAGACCTACCTACGTCACCTTTGCAGGAATACTCCACTGTTTGTTGAAATAGTTCTTATCACGGTCTCCCCTGGCTGTAGATAGGTGGGCCAACGCATTTTTTTGTCTCAGTGCAAGTAATTAGGTTGTTTTTTTTTGTCTTTTGTTGGCTCACTTTTACTCACAACATGCTAACCGGCAACATAGGATTCCATTCACTATGCTAAGCTAACTAGCGGCGGCGCTGCTGGTGTTGCACCGGACTAAAACGACGCATGCACAAAAAATGCGTTGGCCCACCTAACTACAGCTAGGGGAGACCGTGATGAGCCCTTTTCAACAAACGGTGGCGTATCCCTTTAAGTAAAAGCATCTGAATACGTGCATAATTGGTCTTTTTTTAACGGTGAAGAGGGAAAATGAGGCAGAAGAGCCAGTTTATAATCTGAAAGGTTTTTAAGTTCATAAAATGGTGAGAGGGATGGATACTCGGGGAGGAATGATGGGAGGTTTTTTAGCATTTTAAACAGAACGGCAGGCAGACTCCGATTCATTTGGATATGAAAAAGTCTCAGGTTTCCCTTTCAAGCAAGAAGAAGATGTGAATCTATCAAGGTTCGGGAGGAACAGAATGGACTTTCTACAGAGATTAAAAAAACCACAAATGAAATCCACACATTCCCCAGAGAAAGTACGTTTAAAAAAATATTGGCTACCATTAATGCTGTCATGCCATTGGTTTAGTTTTCAGTATTCCTGTCCTAGTTGTCAGCGATATCTCCGCTGGGTTTAATATCTGTCTCTCTGTAACAGCACAGGAACATTTCTCACTGGGCTGACTGTTTAGATTCTATTCAGTGTTATCAAATGTTCTCCTCCTTTGACTCTTCCTCATTATCTTCCTCTTGCCAACTCGGTGTCTGTCCTTCCAGCTTCTCCCTGTCCATTTCTCTCTCTCTCTCTCTCTCTCTCGAATGCTCTCTGCTGTCCCACGGCAGTTTCCTTTCATCATTCTCACACGCAAAAAGAAAAGTACATTTTCTACTTTCTTCAAATCAACTCACTTGTGCCTTTTTGGGACGGTTTTGAAATCTGGTTTTAAACCTGCAAATTCTACTAATACTTGCTTTACATAATTGGACTTTTCCTCTTGATCCGTATTATCCTAACTTATTTATCAAATTTTATTCATCAATTCTTAAATATGTGCTATTTTCACACCCTGCTCCCGTGTCAAGTTTGTTAAAGTGCTTATATTAATAATAATAAGTAATATATCTTTTGTGTACATTATAGGTGAAAAAAGCCCAATAAAAGCCCCCCCTCCAAAGGGACTCACCATCTCCAACAGAAAACACTGTTCACAAACTGTTTCATTTTTATCTTTTCTTATGATTGCGTACTGTTATTATGTTAAAAACTTGGATAGTCTAACCTAAACACTACTGCAGGATAACGTTATTCACACACATACGCTGTGACAAACTTTCAGGGTTTTTCCTGCATGGAGAAAGTTTTGGCGCCCCCCAAAAGAGGTTTTAGCCGGGGCCTAAGAAAAATGGTTCCTGTCATACTAACCCTAAACCTGCTTATACTGGCTTTACATAATTTGTGTTGTGGCTTTTGCATTTGTGTTGTGTCTACATATCTGTTTATTCGTCTCGGCCACCATACAAAGTTTTTTTTAAATTCTCGTAATTTTTTTTTTTAAATATTATCCTCTTTTCCAGCTTTGTAATTATTATTTTTACATACAATGGCCTTAATTTGCTGTTGTAGTATTTGCATAAACCTAGAGGACTTATTGAAACATAATCCACATTATTAGTTTGCCAACATTAATTAAATAATTAAAATTAATTTTAATAGAAACATAACATCTATTTATTTTTTGTTCCTCAGTTCCTCTGTCAGCTCCCAGGAACCTGCGGCTATCGGAGGAATGGTACAACCGCTTCAGGATCAGCTGGGATGCTCCACCATCGCCCACCATGGGCTACAGGGTCGTCTACCAGCCCCTATCTGGTAACACGCACGCACACGAAATCTGCCACAACCTGAAATAATTTTACTGTCAGTATGTTCAAATCTTAGATCATTCTGTCCTCAAGTCCAAAGGGCCCTATCTTGCACCTGTCCAGCGCCCACGTCATTTAAATAGCAAATGCACCAGCACCCATCTGTGCGCCCATGGGCGTGCTGGTCTTACAGGGAGGTCTGTTCAGGTGCATTCTGGGCGTGCTGGTCTTACAGGGAGGTGTGTTCAGGTGCATTCTGGGTGTGCCGGTCTAACAGGGAGGTGTGTTCAGGTGCATTTTGGGCGTGCCGGTCTTACAGGGAGGTATGTTCAGGTGCATTTTGGGCGTGCCGGTCTTACAGGGAGGTGTGTTCAGGTGCATTCTGGGTGTGCCGGTCTTACAGGGAGGTGTGTTCAGGTGCATTCTGGGCATATTGCTATCTCGAGCCAGCGGGAAGTGATTGCGCCATTGGCCAACCAAAACCTGTATAGTCGGCGTGCCATATATGATCTGCTCGCACACTTTCACTTCACACACGAGCAGATCAGTTTCTTCTCCTAAAAAATCTCTCCTTCCTGCTTAGAAAATCCTCCATAACAGCAATGCGCCGAGGTCCAAACTTGGCTGGCTTTTAAAGGGAATGGGAGATGATCTCTGATTGGTTGATTGTATGTTACGCCCAAAACACACCTTTGATTAATGAAGACACTAAGGACAGCCCTTTTCAACCACGCGCCAGGCGCACGGACCCTTTTATCCGTCCTTAAACTAGCAAAAGTGGATTCGGACACGCCCTTTAAATGCACCTGCGCCAGGCGCTTCACGCCGTGCGCTTAGATTGTTAAAATAGGGCCCTAAAATTCTAAAGTCCCCTTAAAACGCAAATAGACGATTATATTAATTACACACAACAGTGTATATAATGTCATATTGTGGAGTTTCACATTCATATCAGCCATGAATGAAAGTGCTAAAGGGAAGGTTGTGGAAAAGGTCCATGGCGAGTTTAATTCAGGTTGCCCAGAGAATATTTAGCAAAATTTCCTGTTGGATTATTGTGTAATTTGTCCCCGTGAAATCATGAATATCTGCAACAAACATTTTGATACATTTTGCTCTGAAGCGTTTGAGGGACACGCTAATAATCATGGTCACAGCATACACCAGAGCCGTTGAGATGACTCGTAAGTAGCAACAGTTCATGACAAACGCGTATAAATAAACTATTTGCTATCTAAAATAAATGAAATTGTAAATGATATTCAAAAAGTCTCTTGTCTCCTCGTTTGTCCTCTTATATCTGTCTTTGTTAAAACTAAAACTACTTCTTCTTCTTCGTTTTATGGCGGGTTGCAACCATAAAATCACC
Organism: Perca flavescens; assembly: GCF_004354835.1. Taxonomy (NCBI): domain Eukaryota; kingdom Metazoa; phylum Chordata; class Actinopteri; order Perciformes; family Percidae; genus Perca; species Perca flavescens. The sequence goes on along the minus strand of NC_041344.1, from coordinate 549,826 downwards.
TAAAACATAATCGCAATTCATTATTTATTCGGAAAATAACGTTTCCATCGTTTATAGCATAAGCCGTTTACTGATTAAGAGAAAATCAGATGAGATTGTGAAATTCATGTTCATGAAATTCAATCGAATTTTTGTACATAAGGCTTTTTTCATTCAGTATTACTTAATTTGTATCAAAACGTGTGAATGGAAACATGGCTACAGACACATTTTATTGTCATATTCTTGTGCTTTTGTACCCCTTTTCACTTCAGTTATTTACCCTCCCTCTCACTGGAATTAAAGCTAACGAAGGTATCTGAACTCAGTCCTCTGTTGTCCTTCTTTCCACCTTTGTCCCCCCCTCGCCTGCAGCTCCTGGTCCCGCTCTGGAGACCTTCGTGGGGGAGGACGTGAACACCATGCTGATCGTCAACCTGCTCAGCGGGACGGAGTACAGCGTCAAAGTCATCGCCTCCTACACCACCGGATCCAGCGAGGCCCTTTCAGGGAGAGCCAAGACCTGTGAGTCTGAAGTATAAAAGAAGTAATAAACATACATGCACGGGGGTTTGTTTTCCTGGCTCAGAATGGGCCTTTGGGGGGACACATACAGTATAACGTGGTGGGGGTCTAGGGGTAAAGGAATGGAAGTGGTGGAGATTGGTATGGGGTACTTTCCATAAGATCATCTCTCAATGCAATTCAAACCAGCTATTGCCAATCTCTAGGTATGGGGTATCTGACGATGTGGGGGGGCTATTTTAATTCCAAAGGCCAAGGGATCAGGATGCATAGTATCCTATGAAATAACTGGCCTTTAAAAATAAACATCTGCCTGCCTCTATGGGAATTTAAAATAGGTGTGGACTGACTTATGCCCCATGTATTTTAAGGAAGAACATTTATTTATTTACGATACATTATTCATTCACAAAGAAAATTGGTGTCCTTAAAGGTTGGATTTTTCCAAATTTTTTTAATTAAAGCATTAAGATCAATTTCCAAATGATTTTTTTATATTCCTCTTTTTAGTCAACTTTAGCATGGGTGTATTCACTTGTGCTTAGCACTGTAGAGGTGTATTCCTCGACCCTTTCATGTCTGAGCTGTCCTATTCATTAAAGGCGGAAATGCCCCAAAAAATTATATTTTAAAACAAATAAAGATTGACACGAGCTCCACAGATCTATAAAACAGAGTTTCTCCACAAAAATTCTTGCAAAAGCACCACTTTAAATCGTGTGTCTACCAGTAATGTGCTCAGCAACAAATCAATTAAAGAAATCTCGGTCCACTAAGACCAAAAACGACCGATTAGTCGACTAATGGACCAAGAGTGAGCAGAGTCTCCATTTTGAATCCAATAAGCAGTGAAAACAGTTTTTTTAAGATGCAATAAAATCTCAATCAATTCTGCTCTCAGATCTTGTCGTTTTCTGTAACTTAATTGGTTTGGTTTGGCATTTTCTAAATCTCGTCATTGATACACTTTATCGATCTTCCCTGTCCAACAATCTCCTCGAATCTAATCGGGGAAGCAGCCGGACATGTCAGTATCTTGATATCCGTCTGACACTTTTAATGGACACTTCACCTAATTAAATTGTAGTAGGGCTGTCCTTGACTAAAGAAATTCTTAGTCGACTAACACTTATGCGATTTTGTCGACTAATCGATTAGTTGATTTAATCGACAGAGCTGTGGGCTTTGAGAGGTGGTTAAGGCTAGAAAAGCACAATATAAATGTAGTTAATTAACCATCTGGAAAACTGAGTTTCTCCACAATTAATCCTGCAAAAGCACCACTTTAAATCTTGTGTTTACCATGAATGTGCTCAGAAGTTTCTTGGAAATAAATAATTAAGCATGAATAAGCATAAAAAATGACTAATCGACTAAGACCAAAACGACCGATTAGTCGACTAATCGACTAAGAGGTGGCAGCCCTACATTGCAGCCCTGGACTAAACTGTAAATGCAATTGTTGAAAGTTTTAGTGCGTAACTTTTTTATATTGAAGGTACACTGTGAATTGTTTTTAGTATTTTATTAGCTAAAATCAATGACGTCATTCATAAATATGTCCTAATTGGTGTAAAAAGACCTCTGCCAATGATCTGACTTTTCCTCGTAAGCGAAGAATTTCTTATCTGTGTTTTTACTTTGGACGGGCAAGTCCAAGGAGACTTCCATGTTGTTCCCCCATTTTGAAAAACTATAATCACTGAGAGGGACATAGAGCACTAGCCTACCTGTCTAGCTAATCCACAACGCGTTCTCGTTCAGAGTCAGCATCCCGTGACCGAAACCAGCTGAAACGGAGAAGGAGATCAGTGGGAGGAGCTTGTCACTGCCCCGGCAATTTTGAAAGCCTGCACTGCCCTTTAGTTCATAATGGAGGATCGTACTTATGCCGAGTCACGGGAGAAGGAATCCTCGTTGCCAACAAAGCAAAAAATTTAATTATAGCTTCTTGGTACCTAACGGCTACCGTAGTTGCAACACACATTTGAAAAAGCGAGGCGCTAAAGAGCGCTATTCGTTTGAATGCAAAATACAATTTCACCGCTAGATGGGAGAAATTCCCACACACTGTACCTTTTTTAATGAACGTCTGTTACATTCAAGCCATCGCCAAATGAGTTGCTACAAAGCTAATGAAGACTATCAGCTCCACACAACTCTCTCTGGATCTCTCAGTGTGACTATGTTAGGAAGATTGTGGCGTCCGGCGACTTTCCCGCGCAGAAACTCCAGTGAAGATAATTATATTACACATCATGTTTTTGTAATCCTCCGTGTCCTCCTTGGCTACTAGCACCTGTTCGGAGGAGGGGTGCGAGATTACTGAAGGCTTGTATCATGTGGACGCGCCGACAGTTTTGTTGTCATTACTTAGAATTCCTCATTTGGGCGACAAAAACTATGCACCGTAGCCTTTAAAGTTATCTCGTTGGCGACGTGGACACTTTTCCGAGGCTCTTTGAGTGTCCGGCCCGCTTCGATCAATCAACGCAATACTTTAACTACATTTTCCTGATGATACTTACAGACTTTAACTTAAAGGTCCCATGGCATGGCATTTTTTTTTAACATTAATATGAGTTCCCCCAGCCTGCCTATGGTCCCCCAGTGGCTAGAAATGGTGCTAGGTGTAAACCGAGCCCTGGGTATCCTGCTCTGCCTTTGAGAAAATGAAAGCTCAGATGGACCAATCAGGAATCTTCTCCTTATGAGGTCATAAGGAGCAAGGTTACCTCCCCTTTCTCTGCTTTGCCAGCCCAGAGAATTTGGCCCACCCATGAGAGAGAGAGAGAGACATCATGGCTTTCAAACGCCACTAAGGTCTATATAAAAGAGACTTCAGATACAGTATTAGAGGACCACTAAGGTCTATATAAAAGAGATTTCAGATACAGTATTAGGGGACCACTAAGGTCTATATAAAAGAGACTTCAGATACAGTATTAGGGGACCACTAAGGTCTATATAAAAGAGACTTCAGATACAGTATTAGGGGACCACTAAGGTCTATATAAAAGAGACTTCAGATACAGTATTAGGGGACCACTAAGGTCTATATAAAAGAGACTTCAGATACAGTATTAGGGGACCACTAAGGTCTATATAAAAGAGACTTCAGATACAGTATTAGGGGACCACTAAGGTCTATATAAAAGAGTCTTCAGATACAGTATTAGGGGACCACTAAGGTCTATATAAAAGAGATTTCAGATACAGTATTAGGGGACCACTGAGGCCTATATAAAAGCATCCAAAAAGCAGCATGTCATGGGACCTTTAAGTAACATGTTCAATGTAGGACTTGTACTTGTAACAGAGTATTTTTTTTTTGTATTTTAGTGTGGTGTAAGTACTTTTACTACAGTAAAGGATCTGAATACTTCTTCCACCGCTACCTGGATTTTCCTCTCCTGCATAATTAACCACTTCACCACGGGCCGGCCTGTCGGGGAAAATGGCCCTTTTTGAAACTGAAAGGTCTCTCGTTTGATCGTTTGATGTCCTTGAGCCTTGTGACACCGTATTTTATCCACTCTAACGTCTCTCTGGCTAAGAGCTCTCAACGCAAAGTGTCAGCTAATTGCCTGAACGTGTCGCTCGAAATGAATCGCGGCCACATCACTTTGCATTTGGAGCCAGAGTTTCCTTCACCTGCATGACAATTAGGCCCTTCTTGGTTGATTTGAAGGACATGTTTGGAGGAGTTGGGCAAGGAAATAAAGAGGAGAAAGGAAGGGGACTTCACCTATAAAAGATGGGGAAAGGGAGAAGAAAAATGGAGAGATGGGTTGAGTTGAAAGGAGAGTATAATGATATGAGGCCGATGCGACATTCTGCAGAGAAACAGCAGAGTCTTCGTTTTTCCAATTAAGCCTCTAAAAAAAGTCTGATTTGTTGCACAAAAAGAGAGAGAGATAGAGAGAGAGAGTGTGTGAAATATGTAATGGTTAATGCCCGACGAAGGTACCCATTGTCAGGTATTAATGGACGACAGCGAGGCGTGAATCGGTTGCCTCCCGAAAAAAAAAGAGAGGAGAAAGGAAGGGGACTTCACCTGAAGAAGCCAAATGCCCGAACATGTCGCTCGAAATGAATCCAGCCAGAGTTTCCTTCGCCTGCATGACAATTAAGCCCTTCTTGGTTGATTTGACGGACATGTTTTGGGCGGGTTGGTCAAAGAAATAAAGAGGAGAAAGGAAGGACACTTCACCTACACAAGATGGGGAAAGGAAGAAGAAAGATGAAGAGATGGGTGCTGTTGAAAAGAGAATATAATGATTTAAGAAAGCATATTTTTTTAACTTGGGAGTCGTCTGATCTTTCTCAGGCTTCTAGCTCAAACTGCTGCAAGCTGCAACGTTTAGAGTGAAACAAAAGTCTGGTTTGTGGCAGAGAGAGAGAGAGAGAGAGAGAGAGAGAGAGAGAGAGTGAAATATGTAAAGGGTTGATGCCCGACGAAGGTATGAATCGACGAGAGGAGAAGGAAGGGGACTTAACCTGAAGAAAAGGAAAGGAAGAAGAAAGATGGAGAGACGGGTGGAGTTGAAGAGAGAGTATAATGATATGAGGCCCGTGGGATCCCCGGAGGATGAATGGAGCGTCTGTCACATTGCTCAGCAGCATGTTAATGAAGCCAGTGGACCAGGAGAGATGAGTGGACCGATGAGTCAATGTCACACAGCTGCACAACGTCCCACTGGTCCAGGACTGAAAGAGGAGAAGGCAAGGCAAGGCAGCTTTATTTATATAGCACATTTCAGCAACAGGGCAATTCAAAGTGCTTTACATAAAACATTAAAGAGCAGTTAGAAAACAATTAAAAAACAATAATAAACAAATTAAAAACATTAAAAGACAAGAATAAAATTGATAGTGCAGTATAATAATAAAAGTTACAGTGCAGTATAAGAAATTAAAGTTAATAAAATAGATTATTTAAAGAAAAGCAACATCAAAAAGATAGGTCTTTAGCTTAGATTTAAAAGAACTGAGAGTTGCAGCGGACCTACAGGTTTCTGGGAGTTTGTTCCAGATATGTGGGGCATAAAAACTGAACGCTGCTTCCCCCTGTTTAGTTCTGACTCTCGGGACAACAAGTAGACCTGTCCCAGACCACCTGAGAGGTCTGGGTGGGTCATAATGTAGTAACAGATCAGAAATGTATTTTGGCCCTAAACCGTTTAGTGATTTATAAACCAGTAAAAGTATTTTGAAATCAATTCTTTGAGGCACTGGAAGCCAGTGTAGAGACTTCAGTACTGGAGTGATGTGATCCACTTTCTTGGTTTTAGTGAGGACTCGAGCAGCAGCGTTCTGAATCAGCTGCAGCTGTCTGATTGATTTTTTAGGGAGACCTGTAAAGACACCGTTACAGTAGTCAAGTCTACTGAAGATAAAAGCATGGACAAGTTTTTCCAGATCCTGCTGACACATAAAAGAAGAATATAATAGAAGGGCGTTCCAGTTTTTCCCTCTTAACACCCTTTTCACTACAGTTTTACAGCCAGTGATGGATGGGCATTTGCATTTTAGCGATACTGATGCATATCATGTCTGATTGCAGCTTCTAAAATGTGAATATTTTCTAGTTTCTTCTCTCTTCTGTGTGACGGCAAACTGAATATCTTTCAGTTGTGGACAAAACGAGACATTTGAGGACGTCATCTTGGACTTTTGGGAAACACTGATCCACATTTTTCACCGTTATCTGACATTTTAGAGACCAAACAGCTAGAGGAGCTGTCATCAAGCTGTCTATGATCTAGAGATGGTCCGATACCATTTTTTGCTTCCCGATACCGATTCCGATACCTGAACTTGCGTATCGGCCGATACCGAGTACCGATCCGATACCAGTGTGTCATATATTTTCCATATGTTTTAACAACTGTATACTACTATCCCTGGATTTGATATGATTTCTATCTTTGTTGTCGGTCTGGCTCAGGTTAAACTCTTTGTAAAACATGAACAAACACAGAACTTTCTTTTATTTTCCAGTTTGACAGTCAGTTATAACGGAAAAAGAACATAAATAAACTACTTTAACGTAGATTTTCTTTAGGGCTTTATTACGTGGTATTGAATCGGTGCATAAACTCCAGTACTTCCTGATACCAGTGTTTAAGGCAGTATCGGAGCCGATACTGGTATCGGTATCGGACCATCTCTACTATGATCACATATGAACAGGAGGAACATGCACAAAACTACTAAACTGAAGGAAAAAGGCCAGGCAAACTCAGCATATCCTGTACTATGACATGTTTTTGGATAAACGTTCCCTTCATTTTGCTCTAAATTAATTGAAAGAATTGAAAGGAACAGCACATACTCTGAATCTTGGTTCAAGAGAAGGCACACATGACCAGTCGGGGTGTAAATCTTTACTGGTCTCTCGATTCAATATCGATATCATGATGCATCACCTTCTGTAACACACGTTATAATGCTCGCCTAGCTGCTAACGTCGCACGCCCTCATACTCTGCTCCTGACTGGCTAGTAGTCCTTACCTAGGTACTGTCAGGGCACACCCTCATACTCTGCTTCTGACTGGCTAGTAGTCCTTACCTAGGTACTGTCAGGGCACACCCTCATACTCTGCTTCTGACTGGCTAGTAGTCCTTACCTAGGTACTGTCAGGGCACACCCTCATACTCTGCTTCTGATTTGCTAGTAGTCCTTACCTAGGTACTGAGCATGTGCGACTCCCAACAAAGATGGAACAGAAGTGCGATGTCTCACTCTGTAGCTAAAACAGAGAGCTCACCACACAGGGTGAAAAGAGGAGCTGCAGCAATGTGCACTACAACATAAATATGGTGTTTTTTTATTAAACCACATAAACCTCTTCTGATATAACCTCTAAATACAATTATGAACCTGAAAATGAGCATAATATGAGCACTTTAACATTATGGTTTTCATCAACAAATTCAAGCAGTCAGATATATATATATATATATAAACTCCCCTTTTTATTGTATCTGTTCTTGAGTCTGAACACCGCAGACAAAAGGCAAAAAAAAAGCAGTGACCTGAAAATCCACAAGCAACATCAATAGGCAATAATCAGGCCTTAAAAATAAATTTTGGCGAGTTACATTGTAAAGTTACGAGCCAGTTTGGCTGGTGATGAATGAAGCAAATAACTCTGCATCTGTTTGAATCGGCTGTCTGCAGAAATGTTGCCAGATTGGTCTGTTTTCCTCCAATAAAATGTCAGCGGGTGTGTGTGTGTGTGTGTGTGTGTGTGTGTGTGTGTGTGTGTGTGTGTGTGTGTGTGTGTGTGTTTGGCTTGTAAAACGTAGTCCCTATCTGGTTACACTGCTTGTAGTACTAAGCCTACATTTCCCATGAACACTTTGTCGTTATGTGTCGTACCACCGTCTGCTACGTTGCCTAGCGTGCATGGAACCAATTAGGAGCCACGCTGACATGGAGAAGACGATTGGAACGGCGCGACGCAAACCAGAGGAGCTGAAATGAAGTAGTTAACATTAGTTAGGATAAAAACAAACAGACATGTGGCTAGTGGAGAATCTGATGGGCTGGTGACGTTATACTCTACTAGCCATGTTGGCTTGTGATCAAAAATAAGTTCATTTAAAGCCCTGGCTATAATTGATTATGGTCTGTCACTGAGTCCATGCAGAATCGTCCACGTAGGCATCACGGTGCATCGATGCAATGATTCATGTTGACACCCCTAATTTTCACTTCACTTCGGCTTCAAATTGTGTACAGTTTTAACAGCCAGTGATGGACAGACGTTCGCATTTTAAGAAACACAAGAAACCGTTTGAGTCCAGATTGTGAAAGAAGTCATCAAGACTTGAACAATAAGCAGAAGTAGCTGCTGATTTGTAACCTTATAAATATCGTCTCTCTGCCTTTGTCCTCAACTAAAGAAACTCTAAGTCATATGATTTTGTTGATGGATGGATGGATGGATGGATGGATGGATGGATGGCTTTATTAATCGCCAATGGGGAAATTAAGGTGTCTTCGCAGCCAGGTACCTTAAAAACCATACAGTAACAATACAATACTATTAATACAGTAAAACACAATACAACACAAATGCATTTAAAAAGGAGCTTTAACATTGGGATGAATAGATAAGGTGCAAAGGGGGCATAAGGCAAATATATAGACATGATTGCAAATGAATATCAACAGTATATGAGTAAGTGGTAATTACAAAACTACACAAAGAATCATGTGTTTGGTGTTTTAAGCCCCCAACATTGCCTTCCAGGCATCGCTGGGGGCTTAAAACACCATCGAGCGCATGCAAAGGCACTGCTTTCAATTTAGTGTTTACCAGAGATGTGCTCAGACGTGGGTCGGACTTCTAGGAAATAAGTAATTCAGAATGAAAATCATATGACTTTACAAAAAAAAGGCCATTTAGTCGACTTATCGACTAAATGCGGGCTGTCTGATAGTGATTTTCTCCCACTGCACTGCGCTGTTCAGATGCCGGGTGACCAATCCCTTTGTCTCCTCTAATTAAATCTCATGCTGAGATGTTTACAATATCCATATCCATATCTGCATTATTTCGGACTCTATACAATTCAAACAACTCTAAACATTGTACAGAGTCCGAAATAATCCAGATTAGATATTTGCCTCAACTGCAAAAGGGTCCAGATTTGTTAAAGGGAGTGTAAAATATCCAGTGATGTGCGAGGCCATTACCAGCTCACAGAAACATGCATCCTGACGTCTTTCAGAACAAGTCAGGCTTTCAAAAGTCGGACGATGAAAGCGCATACATACCATTTGCATAAATCGAGTGTGTGCGGAGTTGTTTGTGAGTGTGCACACACAGTAAGCTACACTGCTGGAGCAAAGACAGTGAAGTTATATATCTCTCTTTGTGAATAACTCCATTAAAAAAAAAATGCACGTCTGTGTCCTTGAAGCCAACTGGCCGTCCTTTTTTTAAATCTGTCATCTGGGAACACGACGGTGTGTGGTTTCTTAGATGTGCGCTCAGAAAAGTTATAAACAATTTTAATTATTACAGCAGCATGTAGAGAAGAATGCTTACAAGCATTCTTTTTTTTTTTTGGTCAGTAGAAAGCCGAGAGTTTGCTTTTACATCGCAACGCTATTTCTGTCAGCGTAACAGAGTCATAATGGCCAAATGTGGACAAAGACATGACAGGGTGGAAATAATATGGGATGTGTCATTAGCATCCTGCACTGCTGACTGTGACTGAGAGATGTTGATGAAGTTAAAGAGATACTTACCACAGGATAAGCTTTACTTTTCCCCTTTGTGGAGCCATTATCTTAATTGCAACTGATACACATGAATTCACTCTTTAGACTCAAACTTTTTTCAGAACAAAAAGAGATTTTAAAGGTCCCATGGCATGACAATTTCACTTTATGAGTTTTTTTTTTAAATTAATATGAGTTCCCCCCCAGTCTGCCTATGGTCCCCAGTGGCTAGAAATGGTGATAGGTGTAAACCGAGCCCTGGGTATCCTGCTCTGCCTTTGAGAAAATGAAAGCTCAGATGGACCAATCAGGAATAGGGGACCACTAAGGTCTATATAAAAGAGACTTCAGATACAGTATTAGGAGACCACTAAGGTCTATATAAAAGAGACTTCAGATACAGTATTAGGGGACCACTAAGGTCTATATAAAAGAGACTTCAGATACAGTATTAGGAGACCACTAAGGTCTATATAAAAGAGACTTCAGATACAGTATTAGGAGACCACTAAGGTCTATATAAAAGAGACTTCAGATACAGTATTAGGAGACCACTAAGGTCTATATAAAAGAGACTTCAGATACAGTATTAGGGGACCACTAAGGTCTATATAAAAGAGACTTCAGATACAGTATTAGGGGACCACTAAGGTCTATATAAAAGAGACTTCAGATACAGTATTAGGGGACCACTAAGGTCTATATAAAAGAGACTTCAGATACAGTATTAGGGGACCACTAAGGTCTATATAAAAGAGACTTCAGATACAGTATTAGGGGACCACTAAGGTCTATATAAAAGAGACTTCAGATACAGTATTAGGGGACCACTAAGGTCTATATAAAAGAGACTTCAGATACAGTATTAGGGGACCACTAAGGCCTATATAAAAGAGACTTCAGATACAGTTTTAAGGGACCACTAAGGTCTATATAAAAGCATAAAAAAGCAGCATGTCATAGGACCTTTAAGAACTGAATTCCAGATGATGTAAATGTGTGAATGCCGTAAAACTCCTGTCACATGCAGACATACAGTTACTACTGGAAAAATGGAAAACCACTCTATAAATGTCTCTCTCTCTCTCTCTATCCTTGCTGCAGTGTATCTGGGGGTGACTAACCTGAGTGCGTACCAGGTGAGGATGAACAGTTTCTGCGCCCAGTGGCAGCCTCACCGACACGCCAACGCCTACCGAGTGACCATCGAGTCTCTGCTCAGTGAGTACCAACACAGCAGCAGTTTCTTCAGTTCTTTTGAAATTCCCTTTTTTATTGAGTTCTAACTAGGGATGCACCAAATCCAGATTTTTGGGCTTCGGCTGAATACCAAATCCACTGGTTAAGCTTCTGAAAGTACTGCCAAACAACAACTTTTTCTGCTCACGAGTTCCATGTCCACTTTCTCACAGCCTACTGCGTTGAGCGGTGCACCTACGTAAACACCTTCCCGTAATCAACGACAGCATCATTACGGTGCATCCCTGGTTCTAAGAAGGTCCAAACAAACATAACAAACGAACAATGTAATCACGGTCTTAAAAAGTGTTCTAAAGTTCTAGGTCTTAAATCATTTTAAATCAAATCACACCATGGCTACAGATATATTAACGGTTGCAGCGAGGGAGAATAGGTGGTCCACCTTAAAGCAGCCCACCTTAACTTAGTTCAGCACGATAATCTTCACAAATGAACACCCCTTTCATGAATTTTTTTAAGCATGAGAAGCTTCGTCAGGCTATAAACAAACTACATTAGGTTCACGCATGCACACAAATCTCTCCCCCCTCTCCTGCTACATTACTGACTCTGGATTATCTGACGTCAAACCGAGGCTGACAGGGTTATTAAACATGACATCACTTAAGCCTCCTGTTGTCCTCAGGTCCAGTTTGACCCATTTTCAAAAGTTTCTACATCAGACATTTGAGTTTCTTCCAACCAAATTGCCCCAAAATACCATGGATGGTTCCATGACACGCTCTTCTTCAAGTGAAATGAAGGATCTGATCACTACTTTCATTGAATTCTGGGTGTTTTATTCCATTTCATAGCATCATCCATAAACTAAGCTTTGACATATATATATATATATATATATGATTATCCATTACCTTCAAATCTCTGATCTTAACTTTTAGTCAAAATCATTCATAATTTCAGCTTTTTTCTAACGCAAAAATTGGATAATTTTATATAAATGAGATTTATTGATCAGGAATTGCAAAAATAAGTGTAAAACTAGTGTTAAATAAGTTGGTTCTAGTGGTGAATATACTGGTGGTAATGGAAACATTAAAGAAAGCAAGAAAAACGTGGAAAAAAAGGAGAAAATTGTTAAAAAGTGTTAATTTTGACCGGGGAGGATAACACAAGGGTTAAGAAAGTGGCATCCATAATACTGTAAACGCAGCTGTGATTCTCTCTCTCTCTCCCCCCCCCCCCACCCTCCCATTTTCCCATCAAACTCCCACGCTGCATATCTGTGCTGGTAGCCATACACTCATACATGCCTTCATCAGTGGGAGTCTGAGCATGCAGCGCAGAGAGACTGTCCGCCTCTTCCGAGACGACAAAGATATTGTTGTATCCCACCAGAGACGCGCTGACAGCCTTAAAGGTTTCTCCGTGCAGTCAGACACTGAGTAGACAAAGGAAAGGCTCACGCATCGCAACCCCGGCTGACATTTACATTCGCCGTGTGAGGCAATACAAGAAAAAAAAAAGACAAAAGGTCGGTGTTGTAGCTGCCAGCGTGCGTTGGGATGAGATGTTCTCGTTGCAGAAAATGAAAGTAATTATACAACAAGTAGATCCGACCAGAACCATCTGATCGGTCAACCAGAAATTTAGAACGGGCTCAAACACCCAGAGCCATTTACAGCTCAGCTGGCGCATCACTTAAAATATCACTCCGCCATTTCTGCGTCGACAGTACGGAGTTGAATTTAAAAAAACAAAAAAAAAACTGTTTCAAAAACCTTTTTGTATTCATCAGGGTTCATACGTTTTGAAAAAAAACTGGAAAAGTTATGGAAGTTGAAAAATGCTAATTCCAGGGCCTGGAAAGATTTTGGAAACATAAAAAGACCCAGAAAGTTTTGGAAAAGTCATGGAATTAGCTTTTAACACAGCATAGTAAAATGTGATTAATAAATGTATTTCACGTAGTCTTTACCTCAACGTTGTATTTGGGGAGCGATATTAAGAATCCCACTATGAACCACATACATTATCATTCATTTATAGTTAAACCTCTGAGGGTAAACTTTAACACAGATTTTTATTCTTATTGTATAATGTCGACTGACATTTTCAGGAACATGTAGTCATGGAAATTTGCCAAAAAGTCATGGAAAAGTATTGGTTAAAATGCGTAAGTAACGCAGGAACCACAGCGGGAAAGCACACAAAAGCTCTTCAACTAGTATATAAAGTGATTCACCGGATTAAACAACTTATATGGATATGTTTGGATCAGCTGTGCTGTGTGATTTTCGATGGGGGAAAAACACCAAATGTGCGATAGTTATTCAGTTTGGGGAAGTCCCACGATCTCTACAAAGAGATCTCTACAAACGTTAGCTCCAGTTAGCTGAAATCGTCGCTGTCGTTTGAAGTTCGCGGACGTTTTGGTATCTAAATCTATCCGTGGGAAAATAAAACTCAACAGACATCTTAGTTATGACAAGATAGAGCTAGCAGAGCAGTTTGGTGTTCATATTTGCGGTAATTATTCAGTTAGGGAAGTCCCACGAGCTCTACCAAGCTAACGTTAGCTTAGATTGACTGGCTGACTAAACAGAGAGGGACTAGAAATCATCTCTGTTGCTTTTTTATTTTATTTTGAGAGCGAATTGCCCCACAATATGAACACAGATTGGTTATAACTTTTTATTTTGTTGGTAAACTCTCTGGTTGTTTGGGAATTTTTTAGTCTCAAAGTCGGCCTGTCTGCCAAATTCCAGGGGGGTCCTTTTGAGTTTGACACACCGCTTTAAACCAATCGCCAGTTTTTGTGGGACATTTGCACCCCGCAAAAGAAAACAACTCATACAATATTACATGAAGTTAACCGTTGACACAATACAGTACCGTGAGCTATTTAAATTAGCTGATACATGGTTAAACCTCATTGGCTCATTACCAGTGTATCTCCGTGTGTACTTCCTCCACAGCAATCCCACCAATCAGTCCCAAAACGTCCCAGTTAGAGAGGAAATGCCCTAAACATATTCTTTGTAAATCTTTACAATCATTCCCTGAAATAACCAAGCAGATCTGCCTTGTTGCACCATCCAAATATTCTTCAAAACTTCTTCTTTTGACCTAAATCTTTACATTTTCGGCGTGTAGCTAGCTAGCTCGGAGTCTGTTGTTATTTCCCGAAGAAATTACCGCTTGGTCAGGCGCCTCTGTCGTTGTTATCGGCGCTAAAAGTCTCCTTTAGCGTCACATAACGCGCTTTAACTAAACGTGCTCGGTCGGGACTATTGCCGTCGCAGATATGTTAAGGAAAAGGTCGTGGGTGGGCTTACGTTTTCGTCCCGTGTTTGACCCATAAGTTATTGTTATAAGTTATTACATTTTTAATAAATATATTTAATTTAGGGCTGCAACCTCTTAGTCGACTAATCGGTCGTTTTGGTCTTAGTCGACTAAGATTTCTTTAGTCCATTAGTCATTTTTTTATGCTTATTCATGCTTAATTACTCCTTTCCAAGAAACTTCTGAGCACATTTATGGTAAACACAAGATTTAAAGTGGTGCTTTTGCAGGATTAATTGTGGAGAAACTCAGTTTTACAGATGGTTAATTAACTACATTTATATTGTGCTTTTCTAGTCTTAACCACCTCTCAAAGCTCACAGCTCTGTCGATTAAATCAACTAATCGATTAGTCGACAAAATCCTATAAGTGTTAGTCGACTAAGAAGTTCTTTAGTCGAGGACAGCCCTATTTTAATTTTGTCCCTGTGGCCTTAGCAGTACACAAGCCGTTCTTTAATGTCGCCGTTTTGTGCTCCTTTTTTGTTTTTTTAGATCAACTTTTTATTGTTTTATATTTTTGAACATACAGAACAGACAAATACAATTGAACAAGGTGCTCCTTTATTTATATATATATTCATTTTCCAGCACTTCTGAGTTTGCAGGTATGAATATAAATGCAGTCCATTTACCATTAAACTCTATATATTGGATGTTGAAGGGAAAATCGCAGCGCTACGACTGTTTAGCAACTTCAACCCTGCCCCCCTCCCCCAGAGGCTTTTATTAGACTCTTTATGAGACCTATATTTGTTAAATGTACTGGTATATATCCAGCTTCTTCATTTAGCTGTCAATAATGACTCTGCACCAAAAGTCACCTCCACAATAAAAAAAAAAACCAAATAAACAAAGCCCTGCAATTACTGAAGTCATTTTCTGATTCCCGCGCGGAGCCAGCGGGCTCAGCGCCGACAGAAATAATTGCCTGTTTTCTCATTTTCTTTGAAACCGATAACACGCTCCCGACACATCAAACAACAGATGGCATTCGATAGCACGCGTCCACCTTTCAGTCATCGCCTCAGAAGGTAAGATTGACTTTTAATACGGCCACCAAAATGGTGAGGTGCTAATGGCTGTTATCCATCACCTGCAGGCCTCTCTGTCACTGACAGCACACACAGTACAGGCCAAAAGTTTGGACACACCTTCTCATTCAATGCGTTTCCTTTTTATTTTCATGACTATTTACATCGTAGATTCTCACTGAAGGCATCAAAACTATGAATGAACACATATGGAATTATGTACTTAACAAAAAAGTGTGAAATAACTGAAAACATGTCTTATATTTTAGATTCTTCAAAGTAGTCACCCTTTGCTTTTTTTGATAACTCAGCAAACCCTTGGTGTTCTCTCAATGAGCTTCATGAGGTAGTCACCTGAAATGGTTTTACCTTCACAGGTGTGCTTTGCCAGGGTTAATTAGTGGAATTATTTCCCTTATTAAAAAAAAAAAAAAAAAAGCAAAGGGTGGCTACTTTGAAGAATCTAAAATATAAGACATGTTTTCAGTTATTTCTTCTTCTTTCTTTCAAGGTTTTTTTATTGGATGATAAAATTGCAAAAAGCAATTACTGTACAGTGGGATATTCATATTTTTCCCCTTTTGAACCAGAGCATACCCCCCCCCCCCCCATGCCCCACCCTCCCACCCACTTACAAACAAACCTGTATTAAGGATTACCACAAGAGATAGTTTAAAACACCGTCTAAATTATAATAAATAAAACATAAAGGATAACAACTTAAGAAGGTACAGAATGACAAAAAAATATGTTATATATATAAATAAAAAACACACTTTTTTGTTAAGTACATAATTCCATATGTGTTCATTCATAGTTTTGATGCCTTCAGTGAGAATCTACAATGTAAATAGTCATGAAAATAAAAAGGAAACACACTGGATGAGAAGGTGTGTCCAAACTTTTGGCCTGTACTGTAGAAAGGCAGCTACCAGGTGTCCCTGCTCTCCACTCACAATTCGGATAAATGAAGATTTATGTTTGCACAGCTGGTGAATAATTAGCAGAGAACATGCCGCGGGAGAAGGAGAGAAAATGGTGTGGAAAAGAGAGGGAGGTAGGAGAGGTCGATAAAGAATGGAGAGTTAAGTGTTTGGCTGCGCTGGAAGAAGTATTCAGATCCTTCATTACTGCAGTAACAGCACCGATACCACACTGTCAAAACTACTCTGGTACAAGTACAAGTCCTGCAATGAGAATGTGAGAACTTTCTTTCTTTCGGTCGGTCTCTTTCCTTCTTTCTTTCTTTCTGTCTCTTTCTTTCTCTCCTTTTGTTCTTTCTTTTTTTCTTTCTGTCTCTTTCTTTCTGTCTCTGTCTTTGTCTTTCTGTCTCTCTCCTTTCTTTCTTTCTGTCTATTTCCTTTCTTGCTTTCTGTCTCTGTCCTTCCTTTCTGACTCTTTCTTTGTCTCTCCTTTCTTTCTGTCTCTTTCCTTCTTTCTGTCTGTTTCTGTATTTCCTTCTTCCTTTCTGTCTCTTTCTTTCTCTCTCTCTTTCTGTCTCTGTCTCTCCTTTCTTTCGATCTCTTTCCTTGCTTGCTTTCTGTTTCTCTTTCTGTCTCTTTCCTTCTTTCTTTTGGTCTCTTTCCTTGCTTGCTTTCTGTTTCTCTTTCTGTCTCTTTCCTTCTTTCTTTCGGTCTCTTTCCTTCTTCCTTTCGGTCTCTCTCCTTTCTTGCTGTCGGTCTCTTTCCTTTCTTTCTGTCTCTTCCTTTCTGTCTCTTTCTTTCTGTCTTTCTGTCCCTCTCTTTCTTTCTAGAGATCTCCAACTATCCAGGGAGGTCCCGGGACATTTATTGAGAAAAGCGACAAAAAATTGTTGAAAAAGTTACGAAAAAAAAAAACGTTGAAAAAAAGGTGACAAAAACTCAGAAAGAAGCGCCATAACATCCGAAAAAGAACATGGTTTTCCACGCAAAGTGTGAAGTGTGCCCTCGTTTAGAAGAAGCCTCCCGGCTAATCCTGCCTTGTAACCAAAGCTGTTTAAATAGCTAGCTAGCTCATGTAGTCCTTACCTAGCTAGCTCATGTAGTCCTTACTTAGCTACTGAACATGTGCGACTGCCAACAAAGATGTTACAGAAGTTGAGATGTCTCACTCTGTAGCTAAAACAGAGAGCTCAACACACAGGGTGAAAAGAGGAGCTGCAGCAATGTGCAGTACAACAAAAATATGGTGTTTTTATGAAAATTAAACCATGTAATCCTATTCTGGTACAATCTCAAATTACAATTATGAACCTGAAAATGAAAAAAATTGATGTATTGTGGAGTCCGAATAAAACATACGGGACACATACGGGATGGGAGGAAAGCTATCGGGCCTTTTCCCCGGAACGATAACGAGCGTCTCTCTTGTCTTTTCCCTGCTAGATGGCCAGAGGCAGGAGACGAAGCTGAGCGGAGGGGCGAACCGCCACTGTTTCAACAACCTGAAGGCCAACACGCAGTACAAGATGAGCGTGTACGCTCAGCTGCCGGACGGGAGCGAAGGGCCGGCAGTCACCGTCACGGAGAAGACTCGTGAGTGCACCTGACGCCCTCAAACGGCGACAGGAGTACACAAGTGTACTGTATATTAGAGCAGGGGTCTTCAACGTGTTTTAAACCATGGACCCCTGAACTGAAAAAGAGACTACATACTGTATATTGTATAAAATTAAGTTGCATATTAAATTGGCCTAAAGCCTTTATACATACCTTTTTAGTGCATAGAATACTAAGCTATTAAAATAATCATTGTGGGCCTGATTTTAGAAATCATCTTTAAATGTTGCACATACTGTACATGTGGCACATTGAATCCTTAGGATGGCTACCTTAGTGACTACATTACCTATAGGCCAGTAAGCCTATAATGCTAATAATATATTGGATTCAAACACCTTCCTGCATTCTGGTGAATGTTCATCCACCACTTTGTGCCCTTTCCTGCATCGATTTACGGTGGAAATGTCACACACGCAACAAGTACTTTACCTCCTCCATTCAACACCCAGAGATCTGTCATAATAACAATATAACAAAAAAACACACACACACACACACACACACACACACACACAGAAACTGCTTTCAGCTGTCATCGTGTATGAGAAAAGCCCACTACAGGCTGAGAGGAAGATCACGTCATTCTCAACATAAAACCTCTTTTATCCCCCATCGGAGCGATGCAAGCCGAGTCCTCTTCCTTTCTTTCAGAAGGAGGGAGGGAGCTGGAGTAGGAGTGAGGAAGAGAAGAACTAAGGGAGAGAGCTAGGGAGGGAGAGATGGAAGGAGAGAGATAGGGAGGGAGGGAGGGAGGGAGGGAGAAAGCTAGGGAATGAGGGATGGAAAAAGCGACTGAGGGAGGGAGTTAGGGAGGGAGTGAGGAAGAGAAGGACTAAGGGAGAGAGCTAGGGAGGGAGACGGAAGGAGGGAGCTTGGGAGGGAGAGAGGAAGAGAAGGACTAAGGGAGAGGGCTAGGGAGGGAGAGACGGAGGGAGAGAGCTAGGGAGGGAGAGACGGAGGGAGAGAGCTAGGGAGGGAGAGACGGAGGGAGGGAGCTAGGGAGGGAGGATGAGACGGAGGGAGAAAGCTAGGGAGGGAGGCATAGAGGGAGAGAGCTAGGGAGGGAGGGAGCTAGGTAGGGAGTGAGGAAGAGAAGGACTAAAGGAGAGAGCTAGGGAGAGACGGAGGGAGAGAAGGAGGGAGGGCGCTAGGGAGGGAGGATGAGACGGAGGGAGAAAGCTAGGGAGGGAGGCATGGAGGGAGGGAGCTAGGGAGGGACGGAGGGAGGGAGGGAGGGAGCTAGGGAGGGACGGAGGGGGAGGGAGGGAGCTAGGTAGGGAGAGACAGAGGGAGAGAGCTAGGGAGGGAGAGAAGGAGGGAGGTAGGTAGGGAGTGAGGAAGAGAAGAACTAAAGGAGAGAGCTAGGGAGGGAGAGACGGAGGGAGAGAGCTAGGGAGGGAGAGACAGAGGGAGAGAGCTTAGGGAGGGAGAGAAGGAGGGAGGGAGGGAGTGAGGGAGAGAAGGAGGCTCGGGAGGGAGAGAGCTAGGGAGGGAGAGAAGGAGGGAGGGAGCTAGGGAGGGACGAGAAAAATGGCAGCTCTTGTGTGAAGTAAACGCAACATTTTTCAACTTTCTGCTAAGATATATTATGGGACTTTTTTTGCAACGAAAATGCGGGGATTATGAAATCGTGCAAGCCCCGCATATTTTGCGCCGGAAATCGGCATATTAATGCGTCAAAAGTGCGGCTTATTTGGTAAAAAATGCAATCGCATAATGCTGTTTTTCTGGAGGGACTGATATGAAGGTGTTAATTGATGTGTAAAGGCTGCACAGGCGAGTACTATGAAAAGATTTGACCAAAAAGAAAGGAGTAAAGAAAGAGTGTTGCTTCTCCCAGAGCAGGTATTGGTAAGCTAGGAGCTTCTCTCCTCCACCGTGATTTATAGCGTTGTTTGGATGCTGATGAAAGGCGGAGCCTCTGTTTCTCCCAACGACTGTCCCCGCCCGATACCCAGCGCTCCCCCACCTGTGATCACGAGTAAGCCGCAGCTGATTGGCTGGCTAAACAGCCCCGAATGAAGGGACCCTGTGTGTGTGTGTGTGTGTGTGTGTGTGTGTGTGTGTGTGTGTGTGTGTGTGTGTGTGTGTGTGTGTGTGTGTTAGTGCGCGCGCACGCGCAATGTAGTTTCCCCCCCCCCCACTCAAAAGGTAATAAAAAAAACCTCTAAAGGTAATGGCTTGAAAGCAGAGACAGTTGAAGTTTAATTTAGACGAGTGGAACTTGTGTGTGTGTGTGTTTGTGTGTGTGCGCGCGTGTGTGTGTGTGCATATGGGGGAACTAGATAACACGTATGTGTGTGCAATCTAGTCTCTCCCCCCCCCTCCCCTCCACACACACACACAGAATAAAGGTAACGGGTTGAAAGCAGAGACAGTTGGAGTATAATTTAGACAAGTGGAACTAGAGAGAGAGTGTGTGCGTGCGTGCGTGCATGCGTGCGTGCGTATGGGGGAACTCGATCACGTGTGTGTGTGTGTGTGTCGTGCGTGTCATTTTGTGTGTGTGTGTGTGTGTGTGTGTGTGTCTGTGTACGTGTGATCTAGTCCCCCCCTTACAGAGTAAAGGTGTCAGGTTGAAAGCAGAGACAGTTAGACTTTGAATTAGACGAGTGGAACTAGTGTGTGTGTGTGTGTGTGTGTGTGTGTGTGTGTGTATCTGTGTACGTGTGATCTAGTTATCCCCCTAAAGAGTAAAGGGTTTTGGGTTGAAAGCAGAGGCTGTCTCCTGTGATCATTCTAAATTACACAGGAGCTGAAATCACAGAGCTGAACGTAGTGATTTCACACGTTCTGGATGTCCAACGTAACGTGTGGCTCTTCTTCTCTCTTCACTCGTTTGTGTACGTGCCAGAGGGGAAGTTTGATTCTAATGGGGGGCCCCCCTACAGATTGTTCTACAGTGAATGTGGTCCTGATTGCAGGTTTTCATGTCTTCGTGTGTGTGTGTGTGTGTGTGTCTGTGCGCGTCTTGTCTATTCTCTCTGTGCAGTACCCATCCCGACGCCGGCACCGACCACGCCCCCCACCACCACGCCGCTACCCACGATCCCCCCTGCCAAGGAAGGTAAAGAGCCGACTTTATATTGTAGTTTGTAGTGTGGATTGTCTCCAGTCAGATTCCCTGACCTATTGATTTCAATGATGCTGTTTTCGTCTGTTTAACTGGGGTAACTCGGGAGGGGTGAAGCTTGTCACTTTCGTCTATGGTATGGTATGGTGTGTATATATATATATATACACACACGTATAAGTATATACACGTATATCTGCAGTGTGACGTCACTTTGTTTCCGAAACAATAGCCGATCTTCTCAAATTATTCTAAGCGATTCAAATGAGAAATTCCCATGTTCAAAAAGGAGTAGGAAAAAGTAAAAAAAAAAATATACAATACTTTTCTGGTCCTTTCCCCCTTTCTCTATTTATATCCTTTCGTTAAATAGAACACAATTTGATGCTTCGCTTATTTATACATGTTTACATACACATACATGTACCGTATATCTGCCTACCTACACTCACATAAACACATGCATACACATAGACACAGATGCATACATACATTTACTTTTTTGTTTCTTTTCTTCGTCGTTTCCGTCTATCTATATCAAACCGAATAATAACCCATCCAAACTAGCCTTAGTATGTAAGCCCAGGAACCATACAGTCGGTATACAATATTGTGTGTAAGTTTAACTTTAACCCCTCCTAACCCCGTAACCCGCCAGCTGGTTTTGAAAAAGCAGGTTTTGTATGAAAGCTTGCCGAGTAAAAAAACGAAAAAGAACCTCTTACCCTTGGAAAGAAGCTGTAAAAACCAAATTATTCGTCCGATTCTCAAAATTCCGACTGCCGCTGAATGCATCTACGTAAAATGCGCCGACATCATGTAAAAAAAAAAAGCTCCAAAGTTAAGCCCAAAAAAACATTAAGTAGATTAAAAACAAATGGCATTGAACATGCCCTTCTTCAAAAACTGGCAAAAAAATAAATAAATCAAGCGTATGCATTATCATGATACTCGGAGGAATCAGTTGGGCTGCAACTTTAGTTTAGTTCTCAATCTTTGAATGATTGCTGTCCTCTTAAGAAGTCAAAACTTAGTGTCTTATAATGCAGATTTCTTTCTTAAAGGGATA
>NC_041344.1:497813-522813 GCF_004354835.1 Perca flavescens | reverse complement strand
AAAGAGCCGATGACAGAATTAGAGCCGTGTGCAGATCAATTCGGCAGCAGCTGACCCTGAAAGGTGATTTTTATTAGAGGAGTAATTGGACGATCATTTGAAGGAGGCAACTTTTAGGGAGTTTCGATCGTTAAGACCTCATTCCATCCAATCGATGACAGGTTTACTTCACTCAAAAGCTCTTTTCACTCTTTTTGTTCCTCGTCATCCGTCAAAGTCAGAGTCAAGGTTTGTTTATCTGCACGGCGATGAAACGAAAAGAAATGAAAGCATAGTTATAAAACGAGTCAAACAAAGAAGAGAAAAAGCAAAGAAAGCTGAGAAATAAATGCTTTTCATTCTCGTCCTCATCAGCAAAGCAATCAAAATAAAAGTCCACCATATAAACAACAACAGCAAACAACAAAAATATTTCATGTATTTGCTTTGAGAATTTTTTTGCTTTTCTCCACAGTTTGAATGATTAAAATAGATCTGTGTATTTAAAGCGATTAAAGCCTCATAACACGTCCACTCGTCTCCATCAAGAGTGTCAAACTCAACTTCACTAAGGGGCCCCACACTGGAAAATGAGAATCACATGAAGGGCCAGACATGTAGAGCTCACGAACGTGCTTTTATTTAACCAAAAAGTTAAATATGTTTGACTATTATTCAATTCAATTGTATTTATAGTATCAAATCATAATAGGAGTTATCTCAAGACACTTTACACTACAGATGGAGTAGGTCTAGACCACACTCTATAATTTACAATTCCAGTAATTCACCCAAGAGCAAGCATTTAGTGTGACAGTGGCAAGGAAAAACTCCCTTTTAGGAAGAAACCTGGGACAGACCCAGGCTCTTGGTGGCCGGTTGGGGGTGTGATGAACAGTGGCAATAATAGTCACAATAAAGATAATGGAACAGTGACTATAAAATGGCATAGCAGGGCACTGCACGGTGTAGCAGGGCATAGCAGGGTAGAGCAGGGTAGAGCAGGGTGTAGCAGGGCACTGCACGGTGTAGCAGGGCATAGCAGGGTAGAGCAGGGTGTAGCAGGGCGCGGAGTGGGACCACGGCGACAGCTGCAACCATGATTTAGGTGCCACCCTAATCCGAGGCAAACTGCCGGGCGAAATATTATTATTGCACATCTCATATAGCCTTCTCACGTGCAATTTGGTGAAGAGACTTTTTGAGACTGAAGAGAGGGAGCGCCGCAGACAAAGCCGGGAATCAAAAAAATAAAACGTGTTTTTTGCCGATTTGCCTCTACTAGAAATGTAAGTGTAGCAAGCATCTCACTAGCGCTAGCGTTATCCATATTCAGACGCATGATGTATTAAAATGGTAGCCTGGATGGTAGCCTGGATGGTAGCCTGGATGCCAGCCGAACTTGGTCGAACTTGATCCGTTGTGGGGCAACTATGCTCCGACCAGAGCTGTTTTTGGACCAATCAAATTGTCAGGGCGGGCTTTATACGGTGACGGACAGATGATCAACAGTAACGTAATCAACCACGTCACCAAAGAGATGTGTAGATTTCGCCATCGCATCTGTTATAGAAGATATTGACAACAAAATGGAAAACCTCAAAGTATCACTTAAAAGAACATCTCCTAGCTGAGCAGAACTCTGTATTGGATAATAATAAGATTGCTGTTAGTATCATTGAGGGTTCTCTGTGTGCATTTGCTTGGTCATATTATTAGTGAACAATGTTATAATCTCATCTCTATGGTTTGTGAATAATTTAAACTAGGTCCTGTGTTGTTGTGTTGAATGTTGTTATGTCTTGTTATTATTTTCGTTGTTTTTCTTTCAGTGATGTATTGCTGTTTTTTGGTGGTAGTTTTTAATGTAATTGTGCACGTCAATGTATAGCTGCACAAGTTGTGGGTGGACTCCAGGAAGAATAGCTGTGGCTACCGCCCCAGCTAATGGAGATCCCAATAAATCAAATCAAACAGGGCACTCATTTTAAAAGAGGAACAGAGAACCGCAATCGAGGCATTTGTCGATCGGAAAGATGTTTTTGCCGTCCTTCCTACGGGATTCGGCAAAATTTTAAGGCTTTACACCGTGCTATACTTCAGTCAGCTTTTGTAGGCTGATACGCACTTTTTCCTACCGTACGTAGGTGACTTTGACGCTGCTATCCATGCACCTTGTACCGGTATTTATTTGTCCTCGTACTGTTACGGTTGTGTTCCAGTTGGACTGTGTGTAGAACTTGAATGTATTCATGTGTCTTGTAGAGAAGTGTTGAAATGAATCAAATAATCGATGCATCAAATCTCGGACATGGACGATGCTGCATCGATAATCGGCCGGGCCATAATCGATAATTTCTGTTTACAATTTAATGTCGGCCTGACAACATTTCTGTTTACATATTCTGGTATGTGTTTTGCACATTCAGGCAGCGCCATTTGCTCAGTGCTGTATAGTTTTATGTATCCATTTTAAAGCATGCAGAATGTTTGGTTTTTGGAGCTTGAAAAGCTATGAATTAAATATCCTACATGGCTTTAACAGAATCATGTATTTGACGCATCGTGATGCATCGAGATATCGAATTGAATCGCTGACGTGATAATCGTAATTGAATCGGGAGATCAGTGAAGATTCACACCTCTAGTCTTGTATGTGTTTATGTTTGCTGGACACCTAATCACCCTTCGAGGGACACATGTGAAGTAGAAGTTGAAGTTGACCCCTCTCCTTTGCAATCTTCCTCTTCGTCTCAGTCTGTAAAGCAGCCAAAGCCGACCTGGTCTTCCTGGTGGACGGTTCCTGGAGTATCGGCGATGACAACTTCCTGAAGATCATCCGCTTCCTGTACAGCACCAGCGGAGCTCTGGACCGGATCGGCCCGGATGGCACACAGGTACCGCCGGCGCATTCAAAACTTAAGTCCAAATCATTCATCGCCTGCGTTTACATGCACGTAATATTCAAAAACATTTTGGGCCGGAAAACAATATTCCTTGGGTGGTTCAAACGACCTTTTTGTCTGTCTGTCTGTCTGTCTGTTTGCATGTCGGTCTGTCTCTGTCTATCTATGTGTCTGTCTGTCTGTCTGTCTCCGTCTGTTTGTCTGTCTGTCTTTGTGTCTGTTTGTCTGTGTTTCTGTTTGTTTGTTTGTCTTTCTGTCTGTGTATCTGTGTTTCTGTCTGCCTGTCTGTGTTTGTCTGTGTTTCTGTTTGTCTGTCTGTCTGTCTGTCTGTCTATGTGTCAGTCTGTCTGTGTTTGTCTGTGTTTCTGTTTGTCTGTCTGTCTGTCTGTCTATCTATCTGTGTCTGTCTGTCTGTCTGTGTTTGTCTCAGTTTCTGTTTGTCTGTCTGTCTGTCTATCTATCTATGTGTCTGTCTGTCTGTATTTGTCTATGTTTCTGTTTGTCTGTCTATCTGTCTGTCTGTCTGTCTGTCTGTCTGTCTGTCTGTCTTTGTGTCTGTGTTTCTGTCTGTCTTTCTGTCTGAGCCCCCCCTCCACTAAGCTGTCTATGGCCCTGTTAAACTAAGCTAAGCTGTTTCTTTAAATTCCCCTTCAGTGTGAAACGTTGTTATGGTTGATCTGTTATACCGTATGTGGTGTTCCTGCGTTGTGCAACAGGTGGCCATCGCACAGTTCAGCGACGACGCCCGGACCGAGTTCAAGCTGAACTCGTACGGCGACAAGGAGCGTCTGCTGGACGCCATCAACAAGATCTCCTACAAGGGGGGGAACACCAAGACGGGTGAGTGCACCGGAGACAGGCTGCCGAGAGAGACAGACAGCACAGCGTAATGAGGGAGAACGGAAGAACTGCTCCCGAGTTACTGAACGCTGCCAGAATGTGTTCTCGCAGTCGGGTAGCATAATAATATATTAGTTATATTAGTTATATTATATTAGTTATATTAGAGGGGGCCAAGGGCCTGACGCGGTCCACTTTGGTCAGTTAGGAACAAAGACCAACGACTTCTCTCGTTTAAGGTGGTTAATTGAAGGTCCCATGGCATGAACATTTCACTTTATTTTTTTTTATTGTTTTTTCTTAACATTAATATGAGTCCCCCCAGCCTGCCTATGGCCCCCCAGTGGCTAGAAATGGTGAATACAGTGTTAGGGGACCACTAAGGTCTATATAAAATAGACTTCAGATACAGTATTAGGGGACCACTAAGGTCTATATAAAAGAGACTTCAGATACAGTATTAGGGGACCACTAAGGTCTATAAAAAGACTTCAGATACTTAGGGGACCACTAAGGTCTATATCAGATACAGTATTAGGGGACCACTTAAGGTCTATATAAAAGAGACTTCAGATACAGTATTAGGGGACCACTAAGGTCTATATAAAAGAGACTTCAGATACAGTATTAGAAGACCACTAAGGTCTATATAAAAGAGACTTCAGATACAGTATTAGGGGACCACTAAGGTCTATATAAAAGAGACTTCAGATACAGTATTAGGGGACCACTAAGGTCTATATAAAAGAGACTTCAGATACAGTATTAGAAGACCACTAAGGTCTATATAAAAGCATCCAAAGAGCACCATGTCATGGGACCTTTAAAGCTGGAATAATAATAGAGACTAGTATACAAGGATCGTTCCGGTTCAAGAATCCACTGTCAGCAATATATGAGAAAATGAGCAGGCTATTCTGATTGGTTAATAACTAAAACGTGAGGCTGCCGTGGTTTAAAACGTTGGTGCTTCCTGGTTGGTGTACGGACTGGTCCCAGTCTCTTGGCACTCGATCTGTCCAATGGTAGAGGACGACACCCTAAAAAGAGATTTCCCCGTGGCCGGTGAGCTCAGTTGGTGGAGCGGGCGCACGTAAGCAGAAGGTCCAGGATTCGAGTCCGACCTGTGACGGTTTTCCTGCATGTCTAACCCTAACCCTGGACGATATGGAGAACATCATATATCACAATATTTTTCACCAAATACCTCGATATCGATACCGCAACGATATTGTAGCGTTGACTATCTGTGCTTTCACAAAATATATTTACACAATGAGATTTTAGATGAATAATAATCAGTAATGTGGATAAAATGACTAAGTGGGTAAAGGCGAATAATAGAACAGCTACAGTGTGAGACAAGGCAACAGTCTAACTTAAACACACACACACACACAGAAACAACTTTCTAATAACATTATCAATACTTATTGACTGGCAGACAAACACAGATAATTAAATCTGTGTGTCTGCCTTTGTGTCAGTGTGTACGTGTCTGCAAGTTAGACACATGCACTTTCCTGTCAACACGTGTCTTTGTGCGTACGTTTGTGTAAAACACAGAAGAGTGTGTTTGCATCAATGCCTCCGCCCTTGTTTAAGATGCACAGACGCCTATATAGAGAGAGAGTGTGTGTATGTGTGTGTGTGTGTGTGTGTGTGTGTAATGAGAGGGAAGTCCGTGGGGAAGCAGCGAGAGGTGGAGTCATTAATCAGTGTTTACAAAGCAGCCCAGTCACTTCCTCCTGCAGGGACCAGACTGGAACTCTCCCACCGCTAATGTCACACCGTAAAGCAGCAGTCCTCCTCCTCTTCATCTCCTCCTCCTCTTCCTCTCTCCTCCTTTTCATCTCCTCCTCCTCGTCCTCAACTTCTTCTCTCCTCCTCTCCTCCTCCTCTTCCTCTCACATCCTCTTCGTCTCCTCCTCTTCGTCCTCAACTTCTTCTCTCCTCCTCTCTCCTCCTCCTCCTCCTTCTCTTCCTCTTCATCTCCTCCTCAACTTCTTCTCCTTTCCTCCTCTCCTCCCTCTCTTCCTCTTCTTCTCTCCTCTCCACCTCTCCACTACTCCTCCTTCTTTCCTGTCTTCCTCCTCCTCTCCTCTCTTCTCCTACTCCTCTTCTCCTCCTCTCCTCTCCTCCTTCTTACCTGTTTCTCTTCATCTCCTCCTCTTCTTCTTCTTCTCCTCCTCTCCTCCTTTTCTCCTCCTTCTCTTCCTCTTCTCCTCCTCTTCTCCTCCTCTCTACTCCTGCTCCTCTCTTCTCCTCCTCCTCATCTCCTCCTCTCTTCTCCTCCTTTCCTCCTCTCAACTCCCCCTGCTTAATGTCACACTGTGAAGCATTAATCCTCTTCCTCTCGTCCTTCTCTTCTCCTCCTCTCCCCCCGTCTCACCGTGAAGCATTAATCCTCCTCCTCTCCTCCTCTCTTCTCCTCCTCTCCTCCTCCTCTCCCCTTGTCTCACCGTTCTATTAGACGGCAGCAGTTTGGGGAGTTTAAAGGCACTCGGTCGCCTCGTTCTGCACACCGCAATTAAGCCAGCCTCCCCCAGAGCTCCTGCAGGTCTGCCGAGGATTTGATTACTGGAGTTATTTGACAGACCGGGTGCGACTCCGTTCTTTTATTGAGATGTAATAACCGTGCACGGTGTGTTTGCCACAGAACTAAATTCTACTTGTGGTGGTAGCTGACTGAAAAAGAAGAAAATTGTACTGCAAATATTTTTA
Source organism: Perca flavescens (assembly GCF_004354835.1). Classification (NCBI taxonomy): domain Eukaryota; kingdom Metazoa; phylum Chordata; class Actinopteri; order Perciformes; family Percidae; genus Perca; species Perca flavescens. The sequence goes on along the minus strand of NC_041344.1, from coordinate 516,364 downwards.
TACAAAATTCTGCAGGTAGCAATTCAACATTTTAAATGTAACGGTATAATGCGGTAAGGGAAGGTGGCTTTCACATCTGACAACAAAGTCCAGTTCATTTGGTTAGTACGAACAGGGCACGACCGTATCTTTTTCCCAAGGGGCACGTTCAGGTAAATACACACACACACACACACACACACACACACACACATATATATATATATATATATATATATATATATATATATACATACATATACATACATATACATACATACATATACAGTACAGGCCAAAAGTTTGGACACACCTTCTCATTCAATGCGTTTCCTTTTTATTTTCATGACTATTTACATTGTAGATTCTCAATGAAGGCATCAAAACTATGAATGAACACATATGGAATTATGTACTTAACAAAAAAGTGTGAAATAACTGAAAACATGTCTTATATTTTAGATTCTTCAAAGTAGCCACCCTTTGCTTTTTTTATTAATAAGGGAAATAATTCCACTAATTAACCCTGACAAAGCACACCTGTGAAGGTAAAACCATTTCAGGTGACTACCTCATGAAGCTCATTGAGAGAACACCAAGGGTTTGCAGAGTTATCAAAAAAAGCAAAGGGTGGCTACTTTGAAGAATCTAAAATATAAGACATGTTTTCAGTTATTTCACACTTTTTTGTTAAGTACATAATTCCATATGTGTTCATTCATAGTTTTGATGCCTTCAGTGAGAATCTACAATGTAAATAGTCATTAAATAAATAAACACATTGAATGAGAAGATGTGTCCAAACTTTTGGCCTGTACTGTACATGTAGACATACATGTGGAACGCTCAAAATGCGTACAGATAACACACCATTTGGCTTTAGGAAAGTGGTGTGTATGTTTACGCAAAGTCATGATGCCACGTTGCTTTTTTACCATTTCTTTCTACGTTGTTTTTAAGCGTATAGGGGGCCAGTAAAAATCGGCTTAGAATGTTACGTTGAACTCTGCGGACTTGTAACCTGACTCCACCAGATGGGTCGCTTCGCATTTGCTCGGCATATGCTTCTGGGAACTTTCCGTTGGAGAACTTTTGGGCAAGGGGCGAAAATCCTGGTTAGCTGATTGGATAAACCATCCGTCTATCACCTCCTATAGTTGGTGATAGACGGGTCAAATCAACCAATCAGATCAAACCTCTTGCCGAAACCAGTTGTGGAGAAGAGCAAAAAAATCTTTTCCTCCGAGAAAAGCCTCCAGTGCCGTTTTTTTACTCTTCTTTCAATGAAGGAATACTTTCTAATTTTGATAAAACTCGCTGCGATAGCTACGCTCATCTCATCCGTGGAAGCCGCCACGTTGTTCGGACTGAACAGTCGCTTCCTTCCTAAACCCCGCCTCAAAACCAACGCCGATTGGTCGGTCGTTTTGGCGAATGGCTCCAAATTTTCTCTATCTCAAGATGCCGGACTGATCTGCGAGTGGAAAACTGGAGCTCACCAGATCAGGACGGGCTCGTTTTGCTCCTCAGTTGAAAAATGTAGGAGTGACTGTTGCTAATGTGTACAATAATACAATAGCGTTAAGAATACAAACCATTATGAAGTGTAATGTTTTTCTATTTTGAAATATCGATCGATAAATTGTCCGTGATGTAGAGTAACAGTGACTGCTCCTACGGTTCAGCGTGCATCTGAACCGCAGACTGTTGCAAATGTGACCATCATAGTGTGAAATACAGTTTAACTGGTGCTGTCACGTCAACGGGCCTCAGCACAGAGGCGGAGCGAGACGACGCCCGGGCAGGGCAGTGCCGCGAAAGCACTCAAAACTTTGACTTATGGCTCGTATCGTGGTCACCTGGAGAGTCCGGTGCGATGTCCGACAATCAGACATTTTGGCGCTCGTGATATTCCTCTGGCGCAGGCTAAAACCTCTTTAAAGGGCGCCAAAACTTTCTCTATGCAGTATAAACCTTCATAAACCTGTCATAATAGTAACCATTAACGGTCCCATGACATGGTGCTCTTTGGGTGCTTCTATATAGACCTTAGTGGTCCCCTAATACTGTATCTGAAGTCTCTTTTATATAGACCTTAGTGGTCCCCTAATACTGTATCTGAAGTCTCTTTTATATAGACCTTAGTGGTCCCCTAATACTATATCTGAAGTCTCTTTTATATAGGCCTTAGTGGTCCCCTAATACTGTATCTGAAGTCTCTTTTATATAGACCTTATAATACTGTATCTGAAGTCTCTTTTATATAGACCTTAGTGGTCCCCTAATACTGTATCTGAAGTCTCTTTTATATAGACCTTAGTGGTCCCCTAATACTATATCTGAAGTCTCTTTTATATAGACCTTAGTGGTCCCCTAATACTGTATCTGAAGTCTCTTTTATGTAGACCTTAGTGGTCCCCTAATACTGTATCTGAAGTCTCTTTTATATAGACCTTAGTGGTCCCCAATACTGTATCTGAAGTCTCTTTTATATAGACCTTAGTGGTCCCCTAATACTATATCTGAACCTCTTTTATATAGACCTTAGTGGTCCCCTAATACTGTATCTGAAGTCTCTTTTATGTAGACCTTAGTGGTCCCCTAATACTGTATCTGAAGTCTCTTTTATATAGACCTTAGTGGTCCCCTATTCCTGATTGGCCCATCTGAGCTTTCATTTTCTCAAAGACAGAGCAGGATACCCAGGGCTCGGTTTACACCTATCACCATTTCTAGCCACTGGGGGACCATAGGCAGGCTGGGGGTAACTCATATTAATGTTAAAAAACCTCATAAAGTGAAATTTTCATGCCATGGGACCTTTAAACTCCGGATCGACTCCAGCCGCCTTCCCTGCGGGGGAAATAGATCGATGTCGGTCGATGTCTTCTTCTGTGTGTTAATTAGCGGATCGCAAACCCAAGTTTAAGGCTCGTATCGCCACCTGCATTACTGTAATTGGAGTGTGTAGAATAATCAATGGCATTAATGAATCTGCACGGAGAAGTAGGGTCTTGCGTTTGTGTGTGAGAGAGAGAGAGAGAGAGAGAGAGAGAGCATGTATGGCAGTATGTGGCGGTCAACATTGATTGTGTGGCGGCACAAATATATCAATCTATGGGAAACACTGGTGCAGCAGCTCTGCGGTCTGTCGACCAATCAGTCTGCTGTTGTTATTTTGGTTAATTGTATCATATATAATATTGAATAAATATATTTTCTTTTTTACCCGTCACACGTTCCCAGTGAGGTTCAAGGTCTTGTTTTGTCCCAAAGATATTTAGTTTTAGAAAGATTTTTTTTTTTTTTAAAACACTGGAGAAAGCAGCTGGAGAAGCTGGAACCAGTTGTTTGTTTCGATGATTGAAATCATTTATTTATTTATGAACATTTATTAGAGGATCAACCCCATGAGATGCATCATCTCGTTTTCATGGGGGTCCTCAGGATCATGTACAAAACAACAGAACAGCAGAACAAAAGAGTAGATACAATCAAACAGAAAAGAGAAGAAGAAAAAAACAACAACAAAAAAACAATAATAATAAAAAACACGCATGCCCACACTACACACACATAGGCTCTCAATATCCCTACCCCCGTCCCTATCACATGTAAAATGTTTGAGAAACGACTAATGTAACATATTAAATATTACACAATAATCCCACATATAACTGACAAAGTTAACATCACAATGGACATTTATGTACATAAGCTCATTCATATATAGCCTACACACATACATAACATGACACCTATCAATTACAAATCTGAAAAGCTAGAAACATAGACAAGTATTCTGAAGATGTGTTAACAAAGCAGTTCGGAACAGAGGAAAAGACGTAAGCGAGCGAATCGATGCAGGAAGGCAGTTCCAGTCACGAGGAGCTCTAACACAGAAAGCATATTTCCCAACTTCTCTATTAACTCCCGGACAGTAAAGAAGATCTGTTCGATGTGACGAAGGCTATATTGTGAACTATAAGGCACTAAACATTGCGATAAATAATATGGATTTCAGGATGGTTGCGTGATCGCATCGTTTCGCCGAATGATTTTGAACCGTGTGTCCAATCAGGTCGAGCCATCCAGCACGTGAAGGAAAACATCTTCACGGCAGAGGGGGGCATGAGGCGGGGCATCCCCAATGTCCTCGTGGTCCTCACCGACGGCCGCTCTCAGGACGACGTCAACAAGGTCTCCAAGGAGATGCAGATGGAAGGTCAGAGCTGTGCTGTTTACAAAAAGTCCCAGCAGTAAACATTATTATTATTGTGTGTGTGTGTGTGAGGGTCACTATACAGAAAGCTGATTTTGTAAGACAGGGGTGTCAAACTCATTTTCACTGAGGGCCACAGTGGAAAAAGAGAATCACCTCAAGGGCCAGACATGTAGAGATTATTGACTTATTTTTGTTTCATTGAAAAAGTAAAATATCTTTGACTGTATTACAGCATGTCACTTTTTTGACATTGCTGTAGTCATTTTTGTATGTTTTTTTCCTGACTTCTTTATGGCTTTCTCAGATGTTTGTCACCTTTTTATTTAAATTGTTGCCTTTTTTTCATTTTTTTATGCTTTTTGTTGCATTTGTCGACATAAAGCCCTACACAGGTCAGCAAAAATGTTCCTTAGCCATCATAGAATTTAGCAAATTAAGCAAAAACAAGTATCTTTTTTTTTTTTTACAACAATGTTTCTGCCTAAATATGAAGAAATTTCTGAGTCTCAAAGTCGGCAAATCTGCCAAATTCTGCTTTGAGTGTCTATTTAACTGCAGTTAAAAAAACACTTTCCCATGTTTTTGGCGCATAACTAGGCGGGCCAAAATCTATTGTGAACCTAAATGGATAGGCGGGCCGGATCATAATCTGCAAAGGGCCTGATTTGGCCCGCGGGCCTTGAGTTTGACACGTGTGTTGTAAGATGTGTGAAAATGCCCTTAAAATGCTAAAGCAATAAAAAAACAATAGAATTTAGGGCTGGGATCATATGCTTTTGTCCTGATTGGATTCTTTCCCCATACATGGGCACCAGTTCTATTTGTGTGAGTGTGTGTGTCTTTTCTTTTCATGCCACTTCTTACTTCTACTCCTCTATATTTCAGAAATATTGTACTTTTTACTACTCTACATTCATCTGTTACAGCTTTAGTGACTTTAGTTACTTACACGTTAAGATCTCTGCACACAGAAAACATGTAGTTTGTAACATCTGATGAAGTCCAGCTGACATGATTAGACCATTAATTAGATCCTTTACACTTTCTACAATGGGAGGAGAGTTCTCTACTTTTACTTTAACTACATTTTCCTGATTAAACTGTCCTTGTAATGAGTAGCTTCTTCAAAACTCGACAGTTAGCTAACAGTGTAAAGTTCTCCCAAAAAACACAAGGCATAACTTTTCTTGGGGTTCGATGAAGAAACTGTCCTTTCCTTATTATACTGTAAAACTGTAACGAAGAGCCAAAGACAAACAGAAATGAGATGAAACTAATACAGATACCCAAAATATAGTGCAAACTGACAACTTTCAGCAACAGAAAATGCTGAGTCACAACTAATAGCCATGCTAACTATCAATTTAGTGATTTGACATTAGAAAACTCCAATAAACCAAAGATATGCCAAGTACAATTACTTTTAACATTTTTTTAGTAACCTATACAGTACTTACGGACAAATAGTATCCAAGGCAACAATGTAAGAAGAAAATATGCAGCAGGAGAATACTGCGCTGGCACTCTGATGGAAATGTACAACTGAAAGTGAAACTTAAACTAAAGCTACTACTGCTGGTTAGCCAAAAAGGGGGCGCTGCTGTACACACAATTATGTTAAAAACCAAACTCTTTCTTAATTTATTTTAGAGAGGTCAGAACACTGATGATACTTACAGATTATAACTTAAGTAACATGTTCAAGGTAGGACTTTTACAACTACAGTGTGGTATTAGTACTTTTACTGAAGTAAAGGATCTGAATACTTCTTCCACAGCTGGTAGGTTTACTAAACTGTTGCTGCACAGCTTTTTTTGAATCGCTCCTTTATTTCTAGATATATTTCTGTCTCTTTTAGTGATGCTTGACTGTCAAACTCGATAATAAATCATATCCCATCCATACAGGGTTAGTAGTACACAGCTATTAAAGACAGACTACTTTGGGGCGTGTAGAGACTGCTCGCTTCATATAGTTGCTGAAGACAGTTGCGAGTCCTCTTGATTCTTCCTCTGTCCTACGCAGGCTACATTGTGTTTGCGATCGGCTTCGCCGATGCGGACTACGGCGAGCTGGTGAGCATCGCCAGCAAACCCAGCGACCGACACGTCTTCTTCGTGGACGACCTGGACGCCTTCACCAAGATCGAAGAGAAGCTGGTGACCTTCGTGTGCGAGGCGGCCACTGCCAGTGAGTAACCGGAGCTGGTTTCTGTTTCCAGTAGGCCTGCAACAATTATCACATAATTGTGATAATGTAGGGCTGTTGGAACAAATTCAGAAAGTCTAATATAATTTGAATAGTACAAAAAATCAATGATGTCATTGTGCTAACCGAGCAACGTTGGCCTCACAGGTCCCATGGCATGAAAATGTCACTTTATGAGTTTTTTTTAACATTAATATGAGTTACCCCCAGCCTGCCTATGGTCCCCTAGTGGCTAGAAATGGTGATAGGTGTAAACCGAGCCCTGGGTATCCTGCTCTGTCTTTGTCTGCCAATCAGGAATCTTGCTCCTTATGAGGTCATAAGGAGCATCCAAAGAGCACCATGTCATGGGACTTTTAACAACAGAGCCACTTCACTAGCTACACTTGTTAGATAATGTTTCATTACAGAGTTCTCTGTTGATTTCCTGGTTCTCCTTCTCCATAAACAACATGAAATCAAGGAGAGGGTTCACTTCTCCTGCTCCAGATTTCCCACCGTGGTCAGAAAGAACAGGGGAGACACTTTGTTTCTCTCACTAGGACTCTAGAGTCACTCTGAAGATAATCACCATCACTCTCTCACTCGCTCTAACACACACACACACACACACACACACACACACACACACACACACACACACGTCTGCTTGATGCACACACCAACGCACAAGTATAAACTGCAGGCCACTTAGGCTACTACGAAAGCTCTGCGTGGAACCTCCGCAGGACCACAAGTCATGCTGAAATTTCAATTTTATTTCTATAATCACTGTTTCTATGTTTAACCTCAATTAATTGCTAACATTAGCTACGGTCTTAAGGTATGACTGGTAATTGTTGTTTATGTTTAGGTATGCCAAATTTTAATTATATAAGTGATTATTGGTCGGACTGTGTGTTTTTATTATTATTTAAATTGTTAGTTGTTGGCACTTGACCCTAAACACGTTATTATCATAAAAACATTTGTTTTTATGATAATAACGTGTGAGGCGTGGTTTACTTCATAAGTCATGAAGAGATCACTGAAGAAATGTGTCTTCTTAATCAAACACAACTCTTTCTTTTTCTTTTTCCCAGCGTGTCCGTCCGTGCCGATGAGCGGCAGCACGACACCAGGTAACAGACAACAAGGAGGCGGCACAGAGTTAACGCAAAGCGACTCAAAGAGAAACCCTTTCCATGCACCGCTGGATGCACAGTATATTGTCTACGAGCAGTACAGTGTGTGATGTGCAAGAGGTTCAGAAGTAGCAAAAACAAAAAAAACAAATATTGTTTGTTTAACAAATATACTGTTTACATTGCTCATTGTCATGTAATGTTGGCGCTGCCAGGATGAGTAGAAAAACACACAACAACTGTTTACAGCTGAGCTTTCTGAGTCTTCTGCTCTTCTAAAAGCTCTTCTTTTTTACTTTGACGTCTGGTTTCATGAATAAGACTGGATGTTGGGTAAACAGGTTGGCACATAGCCACAGAAATGCAGCTATTTGGGCTTAAGAACTCAGACACACGTTTAAAAATACAAATTATCCGATTATACAATACATGTTAATACAATACTTTTACATGCATGTATGTGTTTCTTTTGTACAAAATGTTGGCAGGACCGAGTCAAGTCAGCATACATCACCCTCTGTCCTTACACCTTCGATCGAGATAAGGAAAAACTCCCCAACAAAACAATAATTTTGGCATTTTTAGGCCTTTATTTTGATAGGACAGCTTAGACTTGAAAGTGGAGAGAGAGTGGGGAATGACACGCAGCAAAGGGCCGCAGGTCAGAGTCAAACCAGGCATAAACCTCTATATATAGGGGCGCCCGTTCTACCAGGTGAGCTACCCAGGGGCCCCCAACAAACCTTTTAATGGGGAAAAAGGAAGAAAGCTCAGGAAGAGCAACAGAGGAGGGATCCTTCCCCATGGGCGGATAACTACAATTGGATTAAAACCTATGACCAGTGCACAGAGGCGGACTTGGACAAAAATTCGTCACTGTGATTTCTGTCCCTTACCAGCCCAATTTCAGACGAGGACAGTATTTGCTTTATGGTTCCAAAAACCAGGCTCAGCGTGAGATTATGGCACCAGCAGCATGAGGCGCACTTCCAGGCTTTTATAATTAAATAATACACACACACACACACACACACACACACACACACACACACACACAGGAGCAATTCATAAGACCTTCAAATAAACTACCACAGCACCATTTTAGAATAGAATGGAAATGCTGCCATATTTAAAACACATTATTACATACTTAAACACCCAAAACACCAAAGTACGAAGACATAGCGGACCAGACGCTTTTATTTTGAAAAGTAGAAGCCCAGACGGCACCAGACGTGAGATTTACGGGATATAAATGTTATTTCATAAAAAGCTAAGCTTTATTTTGCATTTAGCTTCAGTGCTGGCTTCTGAGACTTTAACCATTCTTATTAAATGGCCAGCTGCTCTCTTTGGATATGAAGTTCCCATTCCTTCGTCCCGTCTCCAGGTTTCCGTATGATGGAGCTGTTTGGGCTGGTGGAGAACCGCTACGGCAGCGTCTCCGGTGTTTCCATGGTACCCGGCACCTTCAACACCTTCCCCTGTTTCCACCTGCACAGCAACGCTTTAATGGCACAGCCGACCAGGTACAGTTTTTCACAAGTCTCCTCCCTCACTATAAATAGATTACAAGCTCCGATATCTACATCTGAGTATCGACTGTATCCACAACCCATAATGCACTCTGTTTCGACCCTAAAATAGAGATCTTATCCACTAGGGCTTACGTCTCCAGGTAAGACCAAATGCTTATTGATCGGACAAAGTTGGTGTTACTTTCATAATGCCAGCCTGTCCACTAAAGCGTGATTTCTCGCCACACTGCTGCTGTTGGGTGTGAACAACACAGACGGGACACAATGCTGCGTTCACTGTTGTTGTAAAGTTCCCTTCTGCCATCTAGTGGGTCTTCTTTTTGTTGTTTGTCAGCTATTGACTGGTGAAATAAGTTCTTGTAATTACATTTTAAGTGAATTACTCAAATTCACCATATGGTCTTAGCAATAAACAAGCCACAAGCCATTCTTTAATGTTACCGACTGTTGTTTTCTGCTTATATTTTTTAAAGTATCGGTTCAGGCATCGTTTGGTTTAACCCTCCTGTTGTCCTCGGTTCAAATCTGACCCGTTTTCAAAATGTTTTCTATATTTTTTCAACCAAATTTTAAAACAAAGTAACGTGGATGGTTCCATATGATGCTCTTCACAAGTTAAATAAATGATCAGTTCACTACTTTCATTGAATTTGGGTGTTTTATTCAATTGTATAACATGTAAAGAAAAATTGATAAAAGAACGTTGAAAAACGTAGGAAAAAAGTGACAGAAATATTGGAAAAAGGGACAAAAAACGTCCGGAAAAGTGACAAAAACATCAGGATAATCTTCTAAAACATCAAGAAAAGTGACAATAACATGGGAAAAGCTTAAAAAAAAAAAAGTATTTACAGAAAATTCTAAAAGAAGTGTGAATTTTTTTTACATTTTGACCCAACAAAAACTTGCAGGTCGACGGGGAAGACAATACAGGGGTTATGTTTTTGTTTTTTTTAAGTATCGGTTCAGGCATTGTTTAGTTTAAGGTGCCTCTTCTTTTTTTTTTATTAGAGTCGGCATGTTTTTTCCCCATCGACCAAACGATTGGTTGAAGAGTACGTAAGATTACATTTCAGTGGAGCAAGATTTTCTTTGGATTAGATTAGATTCAACTTTATTGTCATTGTGCAGAGTACAAAGACGACGAAATGCATTTTGTGTCCAACCACAAGTGCAAAAAGAGCAGAAAAGTGCAGCAATGTGATATTCAAAGTATAGACGGGACAAGAAATCTAGTGCAGTGTAGACAGTAGTATACAGCTGGTTTACAGAAGGTGGTTTATTATTTACAAATTAAATATAAATGTGTGCAGTGTATCAGCAGTTCCCTTATAAGAGCAGAATAAATATGGCTATGTGATCTGAACAATGTATGAACAACATGTACAGATATGTGCAATGTAGTAGCACAAACATTATAATAGTAGTAAGAATAATATAGATATATGCAGTTTATTAGCAGAATATATTATAAGAAAAAAAATCAGTATGAACCATATAGACAGAGATGTTTGAATACAGCCCTAATTTTCCTATTTATTTACGTGTGTGTGTGTGTGTGTGTGTGTGTGTGTGTGTGTGTGTGTGTGTGTGTGTGTGTGTGTGTGTGTGTGTGTGTGTGTGTGTGTGTCCCAGGTTCATCCACCCTGAAGGGCTGCCGTCTGACTACACCATCACGCTGCTGTTCCGACTGCTGCCCGACACGCCAGAGGAGCCCTTCGCCCTCTGGGAGATCCTCAACAAGAACAACGAGCCTCTGGTGGGAGTCATCCTGGACAGTGAGTCTGGCAGCTCAGCTGTGTGTGTGTGTGTGTGTGTGTGTGTGTAAATGGAAATTATCGCAGGCTGGAAACATTTCCATTTTATTTATTGTATTTGGTTGTTTCGTTCATTTATTGTCGATATCTAAAATGTCTTCCTGTTCCAGTGTTCAATATTCTTTAGAAATAAAGGTTTAGTGATCTTTGAAAAGGTGTACCTGCATTTTTATGCCATTATCGTTATATTAGATGAAAATGGTCTCTCAATGACAATATTATCGTTTATTGCAATCATTTCTGGGAAAATGTATCCTTCTTTTTTTTTAAACTTTTATTTATCCAGGTAAACTGTTTGAGAACCGTCCAAGAGGCTACAGAAATAAATGATAACATACTCCACAGCTATACACATACATGTCATACACATAACACACAACACTCCCATTTGCTATCGTGACAGGCCTACCCACGGGGTCTTAAATGTCTTTAAAATGTCTTAAATATGATATTTGAAAAATAAGGCCTTAAAAGTCTTAAATTTTCTTACATTTTGTTCACAAAGGTCTAACATTTCAATTGTCCTTTCGTAAGATTAAATAACTCCTTCATTGTTTTGTCCCAAAGCATGTATGTATTGAGTACCACACTATATGTTGTATTAAGTTCAAGTACTTTGTAAACAATTAGTTTTATAGCCTAAAATCCTTTCTGATATTCCATTATATCCTCCATACGTTTGCCAGCATGTTAGTGAAGTTGGTATTAATTTTCATTCTAAATGGTATTAAAAAAGTTCTTAAAAAGTCTTAAATTGAGATTAAATTGTGGAAACCTTCAGGGTACCTTGACCAAGACATTTGTCTGACATTTTTCTGCTTTTATATCTATGAATATAAATCCATCACAATCACGAACTGAATGCATAAAACACCAGGGATGCTCAGTGTTGTCATGCAGAAACAATTCAGGTACAAGCTCAAGAAATCAATACCTATTTTACAGAAAAAGATATTAATACAAACAGAAGGACTTTCAGAAAGGAATTTATTGCCGCAGCGGTTACCTTACGTGGAATTTGCCTTGGTGATTGGCGCATACATACAGAAACAAATACATACATACATACATACATACATACATACATACATACATGCACACTGTTTAGAAAGTGAACGTTTTTGTAAAGTGTTTTGACAGTCTATAGACCTTTTTCATAGCAGACATGTTGACATGTCCTAGTAGAAAAAGCACAGGTGTATTCAACATTACTGAAGGCTGCATTCCACTTAGGAGAGACCCTGGTATTGTGCATGCTGACTCACTGAAATATCTTACTGGGACACTTGATGGAACTCAGCCATCGTTAAGGTTATCAATCTCCTCTGTGCTTTTCCTACTATGACAAGTCAAAATGTGTGCTGTGAGAAAGGTCCATACCAGACATAAACCGTGCTTTATTTTTCTTTTAATTTCCGTTGTTGTTGACATGTAGTTTGTTTGTCTTCCCGCAGACGGAGGGAAGACTCTGACGTTCTTCAACAACGACTACAAAGGAGAGTTCCAGACGGTCACTTTCGAAGGACCGGAAATCCAAAAACTCTTCTACGGCAGCTTCCATAAGGTCAGACAGTCCTTCCAGAAAAATACAGAGTTCTTTTGTGATTGTTGTGGGGCAAAAAAATCCTTGATTATACGGCACGTTTTCTATATGCGGGATATTTATGCAATTTTATGCAATGAACTTGCGGGAACTTGCAAAAAAAGTGCTACATGTGAGAAACTTCGGGACTGTGTTGGGACCTGATTCCTCAGACAGAGTCTGGAGTTCTCATGTGAAAATCTCATGTTTCTGTCACACCAAGCCGATAATCGGCCGTTGGACAGTCTAGCGATGTCGGTGGCTCGAGTCTGTTCGGTGTGTCCCGTGCCGACGTCTGTCTGGGGGTCTGTCGGCGTTCATTTTGGCCGACCTGACATGTTCAGTCGGAGGCAGGACAGTCGGGACTCACCCGGAAATGGCGAGCGGGATGAGCGTGACTAGACTCTCTCAAAATCTGACGAAAATCTTTTAAACTGACCTTTGTTGATCTGGAATGAAGACAGATTCAGCAACTGCAACACGGCCTATTTCTCTATGTTTTCTCTATTTTTTTCTATTTCTTTTCCCTATGTTTTTAGAAACATGTTTCAGTGAACTATTTTAGTACAATATGAGATCGTATTCTGTAGGGCCGTCCTCGACTAAAGAAATTCTTAGTCGACTAACACTTATAGGATTTTGTCGACTAATCGATTAGTTGATTTAATCGACAGAGCTGTGAGCTTTGAGAGGTGGTTAACACTAGAAAAGCACAATATAAATGTAGTTAATTAACCATCTGTAAAACTGAGTTTCTCCACAATTAATCCTGCAAAAGCACCACTTTAAATCTTGTGTTTACCATAAATGTGCTCAGAAGTTTCTTGAAAATAAGTAATTAAGCATGAATAAGCATAAAAAATGACTAATCGACTAAAGAAATCTTAGTCAACTAAGACCAAAACGACCGATTAGTCGACTAATCGACTAAGAGGTGGCAGCCCTAGTATTCTGAACGAGCCGCCATGACAGTCTGGCTTTGAATTTCCGGAGAAAACAAACCCCATGTGAAGCTTTCGTCCAATCAGCTGCTGGTTTTCATTTCCTGGGCAACAATACAGAGTAGCGCCGCCTGCTGCTATGGAGACGTATTACGTTTCTCAAGTCAGTGTCGCCTCAGTGTGTCCCGAGGCAGTTTTTTTTTGGACCTCGGGGACCCGATTGATCATCTAGGCGTATCGACTCATTCGCCGACTCTTTCCCTCCCCTCCTCCCTTTTCCTCCTCCTCCCTGGCACTCATTCTTCTCTCCATCTGAATCCCGGCTGAGTAGAGACAGACCGATTGTAATAGTCAAGGCCTGAGTCTGAACCTGCTCGCAAGTCCTGTTGTGTTAGTGTCGGTGTCACTTCTGTCTGCTCGCTGTCAGCGGAGCTTATCCTGCTTACCTTTTCACCTTTCTTCTGCTTGTTGTGTGTGTGTGTGTGTGTGTGTGTGTGTGTGTGTGTGTGTGTGTGTGTGTGTGTGTGTGTGTGTGTGTGTGTGTGTGTGTGTGTTCTTGTTTAACTATGTTCGTGGGGTCCAAAAACTGGGAGTCCAGCATTGAGTCCGGACAGCTTTGTGGGGCCAAAATGCTGGACCCCACAACTTTAAAGGGCTGTTTGAGGGTTAAGACTTGGTTTTAGGATTAGGGATAGAATTAGGTCATGGTTAGGGTGAGGGTAAGGGTTAAGGTTAGACATTTAGTGGTGATGGTTAAGGTTAGGGTAAGGGTTAAGGTTAGGCATTCAGTTGTGATGGTTAAGGTGAGGGTAAGGGTTAAGGTTAGGCATTTAGTTGTGATGGTTAAGGTTAGGGTAAGGGGCTAGGGAATGCATTGTGTCAATGACGGGTCCCCACAAAGACAGTAAAACACACTTGTGTGTGTGTGTGTGTGTGTGTGTGTGTGTGTGTGTGTGTGTGTGTGTGTGTGTGTGTGTGTGTGTGTGTGTGTGTGTGTGTGTGTGTGTGTGTGTGTGTGTGTGTTTGCATACAGAGTGGATTTTATAATCCTAGAGGACCTGTACAGCACCTGAAGAGTCTGTTGTGTTGGTTTTTGTGCGATTATGGATCAGAGGACATCTCTAATTTGATGGTCGTCTCTGAACTTTTGGCGAACCTAACTAACTTTGAAAGACTGAGTGGTCCCCCGTGGGTCACAGACATTTCCCTCAGCTTCTTAACACCTTTCACACTTGGCAGATGAACTCATCTGCCAATCTCCGAAGATGTCAGCTTATCACTTAGTTTATGATAAGCTGACATCTTCGGAAATGTGACAAGAGTGTAGAAACGTCCTTTAGCGAGGTTTTTCCAGTCGGATAGGGTGGTGATGCTTCACACTTAACGCGAGGAACACACGCACACACAGACACAGACACACACACACACACCTTTGTAATAACATTATCAAGTCAAACGTGTGCACACTTTGCTTCATGCATACATTTGTGTTAAAGGGGTGATAGAATGATTATTTAGGGTATTTTACACTGTTCCTTAAGGTCTCCTAATGGGGTATGTAACATTGGTTGGGCTGAAAATTGCCCGAATGCTATTTTATTAGCCCCTTAACTACGCTGTGAATATGGCTCTATTTGGAACAAGAGCTTTTCTTCCAAATATGGTATGCTCATGAATATTCAGAATGAGCTACGCGCTGATTGGTTTGAGCAAACTACATAGAAACACATGGGAGACTCGACAGCAGGTCTCATTGCAAAGTTATACATTGTTTGTCGGGCTATTTCGTTATTAAATTCACTTCTGAGACTTTTTTAAGCGAGAAATCAACTATATAAAGCTCAAATATGGGACGTTTTACGATAATTGATGGCTTATTCCGACACAAAATTTGCAATTAGCCATCCATTTTCGTAAAACGGCCCATATTTGAGCTTTACATGGTTGATTTCTCGCATAAAAAAGTTTCAGAAGTGTATTTTGTAATGGAATAGCAGAGATCTGCGCGACCTAGATTCAGAAGACTACCTGATCTCAGGTCAGTTGTGTAGCCTATGTAAATGTTGGGGCGTGACCCTTCTCTTAATACACCCCTGGGCTGACAAAGGCTCCGGTTTTTGGGATTCGCCCGTTTTCAGCGGCAGTTTCAAAATATGAAATTTTCATAGTGAAGTGGTGTCAGTGGGACTTTGAGCTTCTATGTATGTCCTATTTACCCACCAAACTGTCGTTATTCAACTATGACAGGGTAAAATCGGTTTTGCATTCTATCACCCCTTTAAACACAGAAGGAACGTGTTTCCATTAATGCACACGCACACACACACAAACACACACACACACACACACACACACACACACAGAGAGACATACACACACACACACACACACACACACACACACACACACACAGACACTGGTTATGCAGTAGATTGCAGTTGCACACTGTGATTGCAGTTTGAAAAGCTGACTTTCAAGGTATAAATTATTAATTTTAATGTACTTAGAATTGCAGCCTGTTCCAGAGTACCTTCAACGTGAAGGTTAGTGTGTATAAACACATTTCGACAACCTCTGGTTCACAGACACCAACGTAACCAATCCCAACGAGCTGGAAACTCTGCGTATCCGCCCGATGCTTCCGTACAGTTGACCTCTTACCTCCACTCGCTATAAATAAATATTTCAGGGTCATGATTAAAATAAATATACTCTCCACTATCGCAGTGCAGCCGCAGCAGCAGGTCCGTTTGCATGTCATCCTGCGCGCAGTGATTATGTGACAGCAGTTTTCTTTTAATAAAGGGTCAATAAAGTTAATGTTAATTACAGCAATTGAACATTTGAACACTTTGAATGTTCATTCTTTAACAGATTAAAGAATTTGTCTCCGTTGATACGCTCTATACGGAACACCGTTGGGACTTTGGACCTCGCGTTGAAGGCGAAGGTGTTAACTTTCCCCCACTTTTCTCCAAAACTATTTGGTCCACATCAAAGCGTAAGCCAATCAGTGCACACACACTTTTTTTTCAGCTTTTCGACAGCAGAGACAGAGCAGTGCTTGCTGAGGGGCGCTGAAAGGCGATAAGTGTATTCTGACAGACTGATTACCGCGCGCGGAAATGAAGCTCCCTATCGCACGGTGTCGACCCTCTTAGTCGTCTGCATCCTGCCGCCTGTACCACTGTGTAATTCTGTAAACTGTAATTATCTGTGGATGCTGAGCAGGGATTGCTAGGCTCCTATAGGCTTTTAGTTTATACTTTTGGCAAATTCAAAAGTGTAATTTCTGACTTTGACAACTTTAAGTCATCACAACTTCACTTTAGAAACAAAATTACAGAGCACACGTTTAGGTTTATGGTCTGTTTTCTTTAGAGCTGTGTGTGTGTTTGTGTGTGTGTGTTTGTTGCATATCCTCTCTGCCAGGACAAACAAGTTGAGGATTATAATTGCACCCTATAGAAAATGAGAAATACTGTTCTAGGTAACAAACAAGCTTGTTAAAAAACTCTCCTTTTTTTGCTGTCTAACAAAGTTAGGCGTACAGAAGTAGGTCGGTGCTGTTCAGATGTGTGTGTGTGTGTGTGTGTGTGTGTGTGTGTGTGTGTGTGTGTGTGTGTGTGTGTGTGTGTGTGTGTGTGTGTGTGTGTGTGTGTGTGTGTGTGTGTGTGTGTGTGTGTACAGCTTTCCATGGAACCAATAAAACAGAGTCGCTGACAGCAGCTCGCCGTTCTGTGAGAGTTACAGTTTCATCCTTACAGTTCAGCACTCCACTGTCCACGATGGTGACAGTACTTCCTTGTATGCGTGATTTTATAAATAGCAGCGTTGCTCAGCGAGGTAATTTTAGTTTCGTTTCCACGTGCGCTCCTAAAATTTTGTCCCAGTTCCAGTTCTTTCGCTGCAGGTCGCGGAGCTATAAATGTGCTCTGTCGCAACACTGTAAAGGTGTTTGAACACAAGCTTGCTGCAAGGGTTTGCAGTGCACACAGGGCATAATGCACTGCCTACGCAATACACTGGTTATTACCATGGATGTACTCACGGCAAAATATTAACCCTCCTGTTGTCCTCGGGTCAAATTTGACCTGTTTTCAAAGTTTCTGTATCAGAAATATAGGTTACTTAAAACCAAATTGCCTCAAAAATAACATGGTTGGTTCCATACAACGCTTTTTGCAAGTAAAATGAAGGATCGGCTCATTACGCTCATTGAATTGTGGGGGTTTTATTCAACTTCATAGCATTTGAAAAGAAATTTAAATGGTTAAAAAAAAAAAAAAAACATATACCAGTCTGTGATCCACTCCACGTCCTCTGATTTTAGTTAGTCAAAATAATTCATAATTTGTGCTTTTTTTTTTTAAACTCATAAAGTAGGTATGAGTTAATATTAATGAGGTTTATTGACCATGAATTCCAGAAATAAGTGTAACGCTAGAGGTAATAGGTGGGAATGAAGTTGGCTAGGAAGATGTAGCACAGAATGGGGTGATAATTTATAATATATATATATATATATATATATATATATAAAACACAAGGGTTAATCTGCTGTTGATATTTCAAGCTGTGTGCTGAATGTGTCATTTGCTGGCAAGCAATTGATGAAAGGAAACATCACAAAATAGTCCTAAAAAAAATAGATTATTTACATACGGCGACGTAAATAAGCTGTTCCTTTACCAGAATCCCAGCTGTGAAGAAAAAAAAACAGTTCTGATGAATTGATAAAACAGGAAAAACTCCGGTGAGTGAAGCACACAGTGCTAGCCTGCCGTTAGCCATTTAGCTTCGTTGTTGTTAGCCATTGTGAGGAGAGAATACGCAGTTTTTGGCTGTTTAAGTTGAGCAACCTTTTGTATAAAAACCGGTCGGAATCATGAGGAAATGTTCTAATGTTTTTAATGTACTTTAGTTCATGCTGAGTCACTGTAAAAACAATCTAAAAAGATCGCTAGCGCTAATAGTTAGCTATCGCTAGCTATCGCAAATTACTGACTCATGCTGTAAGCTAGCTCGTAGCAGCACAGCTAATAGCATGGCGAAGCATTAAAGGTGCATTGCACACATTTTGCTGATAAACCTTATTTGTGTTTAGTGTAGTTAACACACATTAATGGTTGAAAT
>NC_041344.1:475313-492813 GCF_004354835.1 Perca flavescens | reverse complement strand
AAAAATACCAAATTCTCATCAACGTTCGCACTTTGGTTCATAAATTCACCCCCGTCTGTGTTGCAAGTTGCACTTAGGAACGACAACGCAGTTGCTTGATGGTCATTCTCTGCGCAAATATTAAATTACTATAATTACACATGTGAATCACTAAAAGGAGAACAAAAAGTGAATTTAAACTACACTCTTTTTCTATAATCCATCACTGAACCTTCCTCTACCAAAATGGAGGCTTTTCATTGGTTGTGTTTTTTGATTGGTCTGTTTGAAAGCTTATAAGAAGGTCTCTTCCTGTTTTGGAAATTGATTGACTCCCTGACGAAGGCTTGTATGCGGAAACGCGTCGGAGTACTTTAAGATTTATGATGACTAAGCCATAAATAAAGGCTTTGTATTTTTCTAAAAGAGAGTGCCTTGGAGTTTTCTTATTGGTTTCTACACTCTTTCAGTGTTTTCGGTAAGCCTGACCCTGTAGCTACTGCCGCTTTCGAGGGACGTTAACATTACAGAAACTACAGAAAATGAGCCAGATGAGGCTGATGATGTAAACGTTACTGTACGTGGTAACGTTACAAAAACATATGGGGGTGACTCTCAGTCTCCAAAAAACTAGACCACACCACTGCTCCTGCCATTGTGGATCCCACGGAGAAAGTTTTCTGAATGCATTTACAGTGAAGTTACAGCACTTTGAGTCTGTTATGAGTGCTTCCTGTGATCGCGTTTCACATAATAAGTTAGTGAAAACAAATTTTTCAAACAAATATACGCTGAATTGGGTCATAATCTGGAGCAAAACCAAAATAAGACAGCTTTCCCCCCTTTTTTTTTTAATTGTCAAACCTCCACTTCATGGTGTCTGAAGTTCAACTCTGTGTTGTTGTAGATATTGAAGTGGTTTGTGTATTAAAGTTGTTTTTTTTTTCTCCTCTGCAGTTCCAGCTTCAGATCTTCGACATCGTCTGCAGCACTTCGTGGGCCAGCAGAGACAAGTGCTGCGAACTTCCTGGTCTGGTGAGGTCAAAGTTCATCTTTTCTTCTCTTACTGTCTGTACTCAAATACATGTTAAAGCATAACTCTCGCCAAAATGCAACCTAGGGTCTTTTTGTGAATGTACCCGAGTCAAACTTTCGTTTAAAAGCATATTTAGGACAGAAGCGCCACTTTTAAGATTTACCGTATTCTCGTTTTTCGGTCAAATGGCCTTTTGAATGGGAGTGCTAGGGGCACTTTTATGTTAGCCTCAAAATAGCTATTTTTAAAGCACTGAGAAGGCTCGACACAACATGAGACGTTGCTCTAAGTATCACCAGGGGCTCTACACCTTAACGAAAGTGTTGACAACATTGGTTGTGTACCCAGAGTTTACTAAAAAGAAAAATTTTGTCTTTGTTGTTTCCGGCTGCTACCACCTCGGCAGTCAAAACGAGTCGATATCAAAACAAGTAGCCACAGATTTAGTATATCCCTCGTGCACCGGTGTTGTTGATGTGTAGAGCCCCTGGTGATACTTGGAGCAAACTTCCATGTTGTGTCGAGCCTTCTGAGTGGTTTAAAAATAGCTATATTGAGGCTAGCATAAAAGTGCCGCTAGCACTCCCATTCAAAAGGCCATTTGACGGAAAAACGAGAATACGGTACATAAAATAATAATAATTATAATAAAGTGACGCTTCCGTCCTAAATATGCTTTTAAACGAAAGTTTGACTCGGATACATTCACAAAAAGACCCTAGGTTGCATTTTGGCCAGAGTTACGCTTTAAAGGAAGACTTCGCCCTCAAAATGAACATTTGTATATCAATCACTCACAGTGTTGCCTTGAATTTGTGACAAAAACTTGTTTTTGTGTCACATGACTTAACAGAAGAGTGAATAGAGAGTCGGAAAACTGCTCACTTTGCCTGCTTTGTTTAATCATTTATCATTGCATGTCATTGCCATTATATCTATTTTTGTTTTTTGTTTTTTTTGTCACCCTCATCATGCTGTGGTCATCCAGAGGAAGGAGGCAGACTGCCCAGCCATGCCCAAAGCCTGCACCTGCACCCAGGACAGCAAAGGCCCCCCCGGCCCTGCTGGACCACCTGTGAGCCGCGCACAAATACATCCAATACATCCTCACTCACACTCAAGTTAATTCATTTAATCTAACAGCGATATTACATTCAGATCATATATCAAATAAACTGAGGTATGAGTAATGTAATGTAAACACATCACGCAAGAATCAAGACGATTTTGGGACCCATTCCCCCCCTCTCGACAATCGTCAGCAAATCCCTGATTTTACTCTTTTTTTTTTTTTTTTTTTTTGATGGTTTGGCAGAGAGCAACAGTCAGACTATACCATTATCCAAATTACGGAACACACAGACTGTACCACACATTCATGCAGTCACACAGAGGCATGAAGACTGAAGAAGTCACCTGAACAACATGCTTCATCTGCAGTTTGAGTTACTGATCTTATTTCAGTTCAGTTTTCCTCTTCCTTTTGGCAGATTAAAGCTCATATTTCTTGTGTATCTCAGCTTTGTGGGTATCTGTACACGTGTACGCACAAACACACACAGACACACACACAGGCACACACAGACAGACAAAGACAGACACAGAAACAGAAATACACACACACAGACACACAAACACGCACACACAGACACGCACACACATGCACGCACAGACACACACACATACAGGCACAAGCACACAGACACACACACACGCACAGACACACAGACACACAGATAGACAGACCCACATGCACACACACATACACACACACACACACACACACACACGCACAGACATGCACACACAGACACACACACACACAGATAGACAGACACACACACACACACACACACACAGGCACACGCAGACACACACACACACACACACACAGGCATACGCACACAGACACACACACACGCACAGACACACATGCACACACAGACAGACACACATACGCACACAGGCACACAGACACACATGCACACACACACACACACACAGGCACACGCACACAGACATACACACATGCACATACGCACACAGACACACACACACACAGACACACACACATACACACACAGACACATACACAGGCACACGCACATATACACACACACGCAGACAGACATGCAAGCACGCACACACGTACATAATTCACACACACACACAGACACACACACACACAGTATAGAGACACTGTGGATTTGAACGTGCTCATTGCGGACCCCTCAATAACTCTTTCTTTTTGGGTTTCCAACAGGGAGGCCCAGGGATCAGAGGAGCCAGAGGTGATCGTGGCGAGCCAGGCCCAGTGGTAAGTTCTGCTGGTTTCATAAACTCACACCAAGTCGTGACTGTCGACACTCAAGTGTGTTTTTTTTTTTTTTCTTCACTTGTTCCGATGAAAGAGCGATAGCGTGAAAAGCCACCGCTGAACATACAAAACAGGAAGCGAGCTATCTGCGATCTGGATGCTATCAAAAGATAGCTGTAGCTGCCAAAATGTTCTTCTCTCTGTGATTCAAACTCTAGCAAGAGTTGTGTCGTGGTAATACTCGTTTTTTTTTGTCAGCTGAAATATCAACACATTTCACCGTTGTCTACTTTGCTATGGAAGCCCAGTGTTCAACTTTAGATGACCAGTGACACCTTATTTACCTTTATGCTGCCTTTAAATCCTACTCTCACCCAAGCAAAGAGCAGATACCCACCTTTATATCTTCATTTTATCTGCTTAGGCTAAACTAATGTGTCTGCCCCCCCCACACACACACACTGCTGACATGTCAGAGCTCATCTTGTTTTTACTTTGTTTTAACCTTTATTTATTCAGGTAAGTTTCACACAGAGCCATGCATCCCACTGATCACATCTTAAAGAGACAGAGGCCTTTTTTGCTGGTTATTAGCATTCAGAATGCTAATAGGTTTTCAAGTTCTACTGCCTGGTATTCATTGCAGTTTTGTTTATGTAGGATGTTTCAACTCAAAGTGCTTGAAATTGTGAGACCGTATATAAAAAGAGGCCTATACATGAGAACATAGGTAGCATAAATATAAGAGGAAAGTAAATCTGACAGCAACATTTCAGAAATAACATGAATAAAAGAATACAGAAAACGCAAACATTTCAAATAACAAACAAGGAAACCACAAAAGCAGACAAACCCCTAACCCAAATCAACCAAACAGACAATGTAATAACACTTTCTAAGCACATTTCTGAAAATACAACAACACAAATACAAAAGAAGACTCACAGAATCATCCACATACAGACAAGGTAAGTACCTTCTATCTTTCTTGCAGTTTTTCTGAATTACAAACATGTCTATACATATAAACATTCAGCTTTTGGCTTGTCTCTAAAATAGTTCCACACAAAACAAGCAGTTTACTAAACTCCTTTTTTTAAACAGGGTTGTCATCAATTGGAATCAAAATCATGACACCCCTAGTATTAATGAGAGTATACAATAATATAATACAGAAAACAGAGCATCATTTCAGATAACATAACGCGACAGAAATCACAACAGAAAACACGACGAAACATGAGAAAAGAAAATAGAATAAAACTGATCAGTAATATAGAAAACACAAACATTTCCCATAACTTAACATAACCGAAAACGCAAACAAAAAGACAATCTAATAACACTTATTAAGCACATTTACAGAAAACAAATACAACAGCAAGAAAGGAGACACAGAATCCTCCACATACCTGACAAGGTAGGTAGCTTCTTTCTGAACTGTTTTTTTTTCTGAATTACAAACATTTCTCTTCACATAAAACATTCAGCTTTTGGGTCAACTCACAACACAAAACAAAAAAAATCTTCATCTTCGTCAACATTTCAGAAAACACAATGAAAACACATGATAAAGGAAAACAGAATAAAACTGATCAGTAATACAGCAAAACACAAACATTTCAGATGACATAATAAAACAGAAAAAAAACATTTCGGATGAAACACAAAAACACAAACCAGGGATGCACCGAATCCAGGATTCGGCTTCGGATTCAGTCGAATATTGGTCTTTTTGACAGAGTTCGGATTCTGCCTTTCTACCGAACCCTACACTTGTGCTGGTCGCCGTAATGATGGCGCTGTTGAATACGGGAAGGTGTTTACATAGGTGGAGCGTTCAATGCAGCAGGCTGTGAGAAAGTAAAAAGGGAACTTGTGAGCAGAAAGGTGTTTTTCAGTCAAAAGAAGGCCATTCAAGGCCAGCTACATGTTCAATTAGCAATGCCGATTTGTCGCCCACTATGACATTGCATGAAGTAAAAAGCTTTAAAAAATGTCATTTAGACGTGATTAAATGAAAGTAAACAGTTTCTCAAATCAGAGAACTAAATCAGCAGCTGTGGACAAAGAGTGTAAGAATCCTGCTTCAAACACATTAGTACATTTTTAAGCAGGTCTAAATGCATCTCTGGTTGGAGAGTGTTTCATTTAAATAGGTTATGTACATTTTTAACATTTTTCCATTGTGGCAGTACATTTGCTCAAAGTATTCGATTTGCACTTTTGACAGAATTTCCAAGCTGGTAAAGAATGATCTGAATCATCTATTCTCACTGAGATGTGTAAAACTCCAAATAGAGCCAGGCATGTTGTTAAAGAATAAAGAGCAAATCCTCACAACGCATGTAGGTCCCGCCCAGTATCAGAAGATACAGCACTCCCAGAATCGCTGCTTTGGCTCCAAAAGGACATCTTCTGACAGCTGAAGGATTGTTTGGAGTAAGTGGTCCTACAGAGACAAAGAACAGTCAACCATGTGTTCATGAAGCATGTTGGAAGTGGCTTTTTGGAATTATTGATTATTTCATTCTTACGTTTAACTCAAGTGGCACTAAATTGCATTTCGACGTGTTTGTTTTGTTTAAAGTCTCAGTCCACAGCACAGACCAGTCTATAAACATTAGCTGAAGTCGACTGATATTGTATATAATATTAAATGGAGTCATCACATTGTTCAGGATTTAATCAGACATTCACAAACATCACAGAAAAGCCAACAGTTATCGTTGAGTTTAGAGTAGGGTTGGGTACCGAACTCAGTACTTTTTAGGGTACCAACCAAATTACATCGGTAAAGCTGAAGACCGATTCATGTTGAATCAATCTGTGCCAACTTTCGGTACTTTATAGCACCTACGTAAACGTGAGTTTCTCCGCCTTCTCTGCATGTTAGACAGAGAGCGAGGCTCAGCTCCGACACACACAGAGCTGTGGTGCAGACGGAGCAAACTACGTCTCCTCTGCAGCTTCAAATCACAGAGAGTCACAGAAATGTGGTTGCAAGTATGGTTACACTTTTCAAAACTCCACACAGACAGCATTTACTGCAATATAATATAATCAAGCGCAGAAAAGCAGCCGTAGTGCTGTAAACGTTACACTTCCTCTGAGACAGACAGTCACAACAGTGTTCTGTATGCCCTGGAGACAGACTGACAGGCTGAAGGTTGTAGGGCAAGGCATCTTTATTTCTATAGCACATTTCAGCAACAAGGCAATTCAAAACACTTTATATCAAACATTAAAAAGCAATTAAAAACTTTCATGAAAGAGATAGCAAAATAAAAAACAGGTTAAAATAAGTAAAACTTCCAGTTCAGTGTGGTTCCTTGTGTTGAAGTTGGACAGGCACACATTACACAGGCTCAAGAGGCGTAACATTTATCTCAATGCATGTTTAACTCTCCTGGTGAAGTTTCTCACTGGCAGCTGGAAATTAGCAGCTGACTGCAGGGCCCTATTTCAGAAAGCAAGTTTAGTGAAAACTCTGAGGAACTTGAGTTGATTGAACCAACTCAGAGTTTCCCATCTCAGGGTAAATCAACTCAGACATCAGGGTTAGACTCAGAGTTTGTTAAAACTTCTACCTGGAATAGGGCCCCGGTTTATCAAAGGAAACACAGGAACAACAAACAATATACAAACGTTTTAATCAACTGCATAAACAAAGGTAAAGACAACCTGCTAATCCATGTTTTTATTAGCTTTAATTATAATAATAATAATAATAATAATAATAATAATAATAATAATTTTTTTTATAGGCGCCTTTCTAAAGACTCAAGGTCACCTTGCAAAATCAGCAATAAAACACTCAATCCATTAAACAAGCAATCAGAGAAACAGGCAATAAAATAACATGATAATACTATTTATAAAAGAACAAGAAAAAGGGTGGGGTCATTGCAGTCAAAGCAAAAATGGAAAAAAAATGAAAAAAAGAATTAAAGAGAGTAAGCCTGTCTGAAAAGATGAGATTTTAAGTGAGATTTGAAAGTGGTTATGGACGTGGAGTGTTGAATGTAGTGGGGCAGAGAGTTCCAGAGGTGAAGGAGGGCTTAATGACTGAAGGCTCTAGACCCCATGGTAACAAGACGAGCAGGTGGGAGGATGAGCTGGATGGAGGAAGATGACCTGAGAGAACGGGTAGGTGTCTTTATATGGAGGAGCTCGGTGAGATACTGAGGGGCAATATTGTTGATAGCTTTAAATGTAAGGAGGAGGATCTTGTAAATGATGCGGTATTTCAAGTGGAGCCAATGAAGTTGCTACAGGACAGGTGTTATGTGACTGATGGAGGGGATCTGGTAATGATGCGGGCAGCAGAGTTTTGGTCTAGTTGTAGTTTATGGATGGATATGTCATGTAAACCATAGAGAAGAGAATTGCAATAGTCTAGTTGGGAGGTGACCAGGGTGTGAACCAGAATTTCAGCACCGTTGGGGGAGAGAGATGTTACGTAAATGGAAATATGCTTACCGAGTGATGTTATTGATGTGGGACTGGAATGACAGAGTGCTATCTAGGATGACACCCAGACTCTTAACTCAGGGGGGAGGGGGACACAGGAGATAGAAAAGTCATTTATTTTTGAGAGGATGGATTTGGTGCCAATAAGGAGGAGTTCAGTTTTGTCACTGTTGAGCTTGAGAAAGTTTTGGGAGAACCAGGATCTGATTTCCTGAAGACCGTTGGATAGAGAGGTGGGAGGGAGGGAATATGATGGGTTTAGTGGATAGGTAGAGTTTGGTGTCATCTGCATAACAACGGAACTTACGGAAAATATGGCCAAGAGGGAGAAGGTAGATAATGAACAGAAGGGGTCCAAGGACAGAACCTTGGGGAACACCAGAAAAGAGGGGGGAGGAGTGGGATCGGAAAGTTTTGAGTTGGACAAACTGAGTACGGCCAGAAAGATATGATTTAAACCAGTGCAGGGGTGCATCAGATAATCCAAGGGAGGCTAGTTGGTCAGTGAGGATGGTGTGCGAAATTGTGTCACTCAGGTCCAGGAGGATGAGGATTGTTAGGAATCTGACGGAATTTAACAAAGCTGATCACAACACTACACACTTCTCTGTCATGAAAGAATTCAGAGAATATTTTTCTCACAGATCCAGTGCTTATTATCATAATAATAATTTTGTGTCCATTTTCCGTGTTGATTGCAGCATGTTGCAGGGTACTGGTAACTGCTATAGTACGGCAGTCCTGATGCCCAGAACCTGTCAGACAAATAAACTTTTATTAAACAGGGCTGAAACTCCTCAGTTATTGATTTTAAACGACAGCCAATAAAAGAAGGAAACCTTGTTCAGTTGCTCCGATATCTCTTTTTTGTATTCTGGGTTTTCTGTTATCTAACACCAAGATGGCGTCCTTTCATTGTGTTCTGCCCCTACTGTCTCTTTTCATAAACTCAGCAGCCTGTCCCATATAGACTTTACATTTTGATTAAGTCACACACATTAGACTACATAAGCTTTTCAGGTCTAATATTAAATCTTTATGAGTTAAGACTTCAGTATATTTATAATGGTTACTGGGGGACTTTTAGTTGCAGCTCCTCAGCTGGCCTCTGACACAAATGGGTGTCAAAGCTGACTCTACACCGCGTCTCTCCAGCTTCATGTTAACACGTCATCCATGGGACTGATGCTCATATTTAGCTATGCAGCATTTCCCTGATAAACTATTTATAGACTAATATAAAAGTAATCCCTCTCAATCATCACTTATTGTGTGGTGGTGTCTGTATCTGCATAGACCACGTCCCCTGTCTGGGTTTTCTCTTTTCTTCTTATTTTACTGTGTGGGAGGTTTCTCTCTCTCTCTCTCTCTCTCTCTGAATGCTGTGTTTACAAATACCAACTGACAAAATCAGCTTCAACTCAGCATCCTTCTATTTAAAACATAATTAGTTTAGTGACAAACATTGACTTTGATGGAAAATGTCTCACGTTTTTGTCAGCGCTGATCCGTCCACCCATTCCCAATTCCATCCTCTTTGTGTCCCTATATACCGTAGGCCAATCCAGGACTCTCCATCCTTATTCAGCTCAGTGAGAAACATCTAGAAGTTGACAATAGACAACAATCATTTCTCTGTTCAGCTTTTCTGTTGTAGTAAAGTCATCTTGTGACTTCATCAGCCACAACAAACACAAGAGGGATCCCTCGGTCCACCACACACTGAGGACTGGACCCAACAGCATGACAGTAAACACACATTAGTAATGGAGGAAAGTGAAGAAAGACATTTATACTCAGCAGAGAAACAGAGAACACATGAGGAACTGCACGTTTACTGCTCAAGACAGTTAATATTCATTTAATTAGAATGCATTTTAAAAAGGAAAATAAACATTTCTAGGGTTTTTTCAAACATTTTAAATTCTGTTCATATTTAAACATTTCCATTGAATGTCTTTTTATCTGAGATCACTCACTCAGAAACAAACACACTCACCTGTTCCTCTTCATCGTTTATAACGACCAGATCTGCTCCTCTCTGCCGACAGTCATCTCTGCTCTCCTCCCAAGTCTTCTTCTCTTTAGATTTAAAGTAACAACTGCTTCCAAATCTCGTCCATCCATCAGGACACTGCATCTCTTAATGTCAAACAAATGTCAAATTAATAAGACTTGTTAATAGTTAAAGATCTTTCTTGCCTCTGCCACGTTTCCCTTTCATGTTTATTCTGTAAATAATTTGTAAATAGTTTCTCTCAGGTTTTATATCTCAAGTGACTGTCTCTGAAATATTTACATCATCAACGAAAAAATTCAACAGCATTAAACAGTTACAATCAAAAGTAAAGACACAGTCAAGCCATATAATGTTAATTGGTAAAATACAGGAGTTTTCTGTTTTTAATCTTTTCTCACCTTCATTTCTGTTCTTCAGCTGCTTTACTTCTTCCTGTAACTGAATCATGTTTCCTGGTATGTCTTGAGAAATACAGCAATAGATAAAAGTAAGACAATATACTACTAGACAATAGATAATTTATGCTTATTACATGGTTCGGTTGAATCTGTGGCATTCTGCAGTTGGCTAATTCTTTATAAAAAGACCGTTGCTAAGAGAAACAGACCGTTGCCATGCATAGCGGAGCGTTGGCATCGATCTGTTTTGAAATAATTTCAGGTAATTTATCAGCTGTGGCATAAAAAGTGGAGCAAGATTCTGTCCCCAGGCAGCAGATCTGGTCATATTTTATATACAGTCTGCTGAGAATGATAGCTTTGCAGTAACTTCAGCTGCAGGGACTATAATGTTAATTTGTTACATTGCAACATCATGTTTACAGGTGGGTCAACTGCAGCAGCTGTGCAAAAAGGAAACAAGATGACAGAAACGTCAACATAAATATTCGGATGAAGTCTCACTTCTCCATCAACGGAAATGCTCAGTTTAATGTGAATTATAAGGACCACGAGAGCAGCCTTGATAGCTTTAACAACTTTAGTAGCTAATGTGTCAACCTGAAGTGATTGAAACAACAGCTGAGGGAATTAAAGTCCGCCTAGCTAGCGATAGCAGGGCAGCATAACATCACATCTATACTCATAGTAACGGTAAAGTACATGGTTTTAACCACAGCCCACAAAGAGGAGATAAAATCACTGCCAGACCTTTTGGCTTTTGCCAGAAATGTAACATTGCAAACAGCTGGCTTTTGGGTAGCTGGTAGCTGGAACTTAAACAGGCAGATTACACCAGTCTGATGCTAAGGACCTTCTGATGGCTGACCCAGGCAGTGTGAACGCAGCCTTAATCAGACAACCTGCAGCTGCTACCTTTTGATATGATAGCCTACATCGGACACTTAAGCTCCATCTATGGAGATAAGGGTCTCTGCTTGCTAACAATCACAGTACACTCAGTGCTTTACAGTTACAGACAGTAAATACATTTATTTTTTAATATAGCTTCATTAGTCTGAGTTACCCAAGCTGAATGAGTTTCTTCAGTAGTTCCTGTGTTTTAGGACAGTTTGCCTTGTTATTGTTTCTGCTTTAAACTGAAGACAGAATGAAGGTACATCCTGTGCTTAATGAAATATCACTCATTATTTCAAACTGGAATTTAGTTATTGGTGTCTCTGTCCTTTAAACTGCCGCATATATTGAGATGTCACAACTATTAACTAACGGATAACTGACTTGTTAACTGAAGTATCAAATATGAACAAGAGGCAGATCAAAAGTAATTTTGCCTAAATGGGATTCATGTTCACTGTAAGAATTAGCATTATGAGAGCTAATGTTTAATAACCTAACATGTGACTGTACACTGTAGACAATGTGGGACATAGGCCCTCATTTATCAACCTAACGTAGAAACCAGCGCAGACATGGCAGACAGGCTTCACGCGTGATTCGTGAAACGTTCGTATCACACCAATCAGAGCGTAGGAATGGTCGTATATTGATAAATGCAGCAGCTGGAAATGATTGTAATTTAAATATCACGCCCCAATATATTCTGGGTTTTGAGACCTCGCTCCTGCAATTTACGAGACGTAATCCGGCTGAGAAGCGGCACTTTTCGGAGGTGGAGATTGAAACCCTGATGTCTCAGGTTCCTTTGCACCAACGTGTGAACTATTTGGCAGCCTGGAAACTGGTATTAAAGGCTGTAGAAAGAATGAGGAATGGAAAGAGATCACTGATGGGGTCAATATCGTTGCCGTAGTAAACCGGACTCCGGCTGAAGTTAATTTAATTTATACACCCTTGACATATGTATGCTATAGTCCTAATAGTAATATACAGGCTTATATTGCAATCTCTTAGGCCTACATGGTGTACCTATATTTAAATAAACACACAGTAGCTGAGTTTATGCAGTGTCTTTTATTTAGCTTGTGTTTTTTTCATGAGTCAGAACCAGGCAACATCTGTGAGGGAGAGCGTGTGTCCTCCGTCTCCCGTCGCCCCCCTTTGGCCTCACGCTCACGTTCAAATTGATGAATGCCGAGCTTTGTGTAGGAATCAGCGTCGCCTGTCCTACACCTGTTTTAGGTCATACACACGTTTCATAAATGAGGGCCATAAAAACCACAAAGTCTTTGTTGCATGAAAACATGTATTCTCAAGTTCAGCCAAAGGCTTCCGTTGTGGGAATTTCTGTTAAACAAGGCTCACAAAGAAGAGTCTTTTGAGATTTAATGTCACGTTTGCAAACTGGCAACAGTCAACATTTGACCATATCTCAAGCAGAGTGTGCCCAGAACTTTGTCATACAGGCAGATTATATTCACTCTATCTAAAAGCCTCCCTGAGTGGGAAATTGAAGCTTATTGTTCCTTAATAAGTCAACCTGCAGGTTCTACTTTTGATATGATAGCCTACATTGGGCACTCAGGCTTGAAGATAATGTTTTCTGCTTGCTCACAATTACAGAATCACTGGAGAAAACAGGAATAGAAAAAAAAGTAAGACAATATGAGATTATGTATGCTTAATAGACAGTGTGAAATTGGAGCCTGTATGTTGATTTGAAACCTTTCTTACCTGAAACGTTCCTCTGGAGCTGACTGTTGTTGCTCAGTTGGTCGTATCTGGTCTGCAGCAAAATGACTGAAATATAAGATAAGGTGAACCTTTATTGATCCCCAGAGGAGAAATCTGGTGTTGCAGCGGCACAAGGACAGAAATAAAAAAAAAACTGTTACATAGAGAAAAAAAATAAAACAAATAAGAATTGTATACAAATTTTAACCAATAAAAGAGCAAATAGACTAAATAAATATCTGGTGACAACCACAACAAAATAAAAAATAGACCAACAACACCAAATAATTCTGCTTTAAGCTAAAGACAGAATGAAGTTATATATCCTGTGGTTAATGAAATATCAGTCATTATTTCAAACTGGAATGTAGTTATTTGGTATCTCTGTCCTTTAACCTGTTCTATATGTTGAGATGTTGTAAATAGTAAATAGAGGATCACTGATTTGTTAACTGAAGCATCAAGTGAGAACAAGAACCAAAGCATCCTCTGTTTTAGCGCCTGTCTCTTTAAGACCCCTCCTGTAAAAGCCCAGCCTGCTCTGATTGGCTTATGAAAAAAATATGG
Organism: Perca flavescens; assembly: GCF_004354835.1. NCBI lineage: Eukaryota > Metazoa > Chordata > Actinopteri > Perciformes > Percidae > Perca > Perca flavescens. Next base: position 479,389 of record NC_041344.1, on the reverse strand, counting down.
CGCACATTTGCAAGAGATAGTTGTTAAGTTGTAGGTGGAGCTACTCAGACAGGGGAAGTATATTCTAATGAGCCTGACTGTGACAGAGGAAGGGGGGAGTCAAATGTGAAGAGCTTGTTGAATCGCATGTTTCCTCATCTAGGCAGCCGTCAAGAAACTAACAGGGTTGTGTTATTTCAAAGTTGGTGGATTAGTAGGCACTCCAAGTACCCAAATGTATATAAGAACTGGAAAAGATTTTCATGATATTTCCCCTTAAAGATATGACAGTTTGTAATAAAAACAAAGTACTCACGGCGAATGAAGAGTCCAGCCAATATCAGAAGATAAAACCCTCCCAGAGTCACTGCAGTAGCTTTGAAACACCTTCTGTTGTTGGCTGCAGGGTTGGTTTGAGTGTGTGGTCCTACAGAGACACAATACATCCACAACATGTTTTATTATGTTTGTCAAACATAACATAAAGTTAAAAATGACATATTAAAGCACCAGGACACCTGATAATGACCCAGAGTTAATGGTGACTAATGGTGGATTGATATATTCATTGTGAATTAACACTCAATATATAGTTTTAATAAAGCTACAGAAACTGAGATGAACTTCCCCTTTACAACAATCATCATTTCAGACTTACTGCCTCTTTGTGGCCCGAGATCAGCGTGATGCTCTTCATCCTCTAAGATCTCCACCTGACTCTCCTCTTCCTCTCCGCTGTTCTCTTGGACATTTCTGTTATATCTCACATTCAGGCTCAAACGTGGAGCAGCGACAGTATCTGCAGACATCTTGACAAACTAAAAACTGAACTGAACGTATTCTCCGTCTCACTGTCTGTCTTTAAGTTGGTCACTCCTTTAACACAGGAAGTGGCTGCAGCACAAACCAATAAGACAGATCCACACCATTATACATTTGTTACTGTTAGAAGAAAAGTCCCGCTTAACATAAAATATGACTCACAATTAGGCATTCGGTCATTTTGGGAATTAGAATTATTAAACCCTGCAGATAAACTTTATAAAAGTATGTTAAAGTAAAGTAAAGCTGTTTCTTCCGGACTGTAAAATTGAGGGAATAAACATATCTGTCCATAGCTGCATTCACACCTCTCAGAAACAGGAACTGTTGTTGGACCGGACACTTATTTTTGTTCTGTCTGTTAGAGGAAGTGAAGTTTAGGTGTGAATTTTAATGTTTGAGTGAAAGAAACAAAACATAAGATAAACCATCTTCCTTACTGACACACAACCAGGGTCTGTGATAATTACCTGAAGTTCAGCTGGATGGAATAAAGAATAAGCTCTGCTACATGCACAGCTAGTAACACACAGAGAGCAGATCATAGATGCATAACAGTGTAGAGGAGCACAGACAAACAGATCTGAGATGAGTGACCAATGTTGCAAGTCTTCCATATGTATGGAAGAGTAGTTAGCTAAAGTATTGTAGTTGTAACTGAACCTAAAATTATTTCTCTTGTGGCTCTTTTTGTCAGTCACAGCTTCAGGTGCATTACCACCACCATCTGGACTGGAGTAGTACTGACTCTGATTTACACGTAGCTCTGGAAAACTGACTGACTGTAATCAGATTAGTGACGTGGCTAACAGAGACTCATAAACAGTATGTGGCAAGGTGTTAAGGAAACTTTTGCATCTAAATTTCATCTGGATATGAGAATTGAGAATTGGGAAATATCCTTATCACAGAAAAGCCAACAGTTATCGTTGGGTTTAGAGTAGGGTTGGGCAATGAACTCAGTACTTTTTAGGGTACCAACTGAATGACGTCGTTAAAACCAAAGACAGATTCATGTTAAATCAATCAGTGCCAACTTTCGGTACTTTAGAGCAGTGGTTCCCAACCTTTTTTCCTTGGCGCCCCCCCTACTCATGTCTAAGAAAAGCTGAGCCCCCGAAACCTAAGTTGAGGTAACTCTTGAGATAGAGCCTTACTTTCTTTTTTGATACAGAGGAGTTATCAGCACTGTTATGTTTCTCCGCCATGTTTCATTCATAAAATAGTGATGCCGTGACGGCAGGAAAAACGATGATACAACAGAATATAAAGTTTTTATACAGACTTTTGTATACATTATATATTCTAGTGTATTATCATCATTTCTTTAACATGTGCAAATATTATTTTTTTCCTCAACCTCAAACCAAATAAAGACTCGCGCCCCCCTGTGATCTTTGCCGCCCCCCCTGGGGGTGCCCGGACCCCAGGTTGGGAACCACTGCTTTAGAGCACGTACGTAAGTGTGAGTTTCTCCGCCTTCTCTGCATGTTTGACAGAGAGCGAGGCTCAGCTCCGACACACACAGAGCTGTGGTGCAGACGGAGCAAACTACGTCTCCTCTGCAGCTTCAAATCACAGAGAGTCACAGAAATGTGGTTGCAAGTGTGGTTACACTTTTCAAAACACTTTTCCACATTTACTGCAATATAATATAATCACGAGCCGAAAAGCAGCCGTAGTGCTGTAAACGTTACACTTCCTATGAGACAGACATGTACAATAGTGTTCTCTATGCCCTGGAGACAGACTGACAGGCTGGAGGTTGTAGAGCAAGGCATCTTTATTTCTATAACACATTTCAGCAACAAGGCAATTCAAAACGCTTTACATCAAACCAGGGCTCGACATTAAGGCTTGTCCGCTTGTCCGGGACAAGTGGATTTTTTGTAGGACAAGTGGAAGAGAAATTTACTTGCCCCACTGGACAAGTTAAAACTCAAACAAAACAAAATGCCACTCATTTCGTCAATGTTTCAGAATTGAAACAAATACATATTTTACCCCACAACCCCGGGCAGTGGGTCGGCGGCCGCTAACGTTAGACCCAGCCCGCTGTTCAGCGCATTCTCCGAAAGCGAAGCAGCATGAAAGCACGGCGAGCTAGCCGGTGTTAGCTTGCTAACTCCACCTTAACGTTACCTCCTCGCCACATCGTTCACAGAAAACAAGCTGAAAACAGAAGTCACTCGTGGCGATAGCAATGTGCTTTGTGTGGATGAAGCATTATATACGTTATTATGTGCCACTCATTCCGTTTATGTTACAGATTTTACTTTACCGATTTGAAACAAATACATTAACTAACGTTAGACCCAGCAGCAGCGGAGAGCGGACCGCTGACATTAGACCCAGCCCACTGACGTTAGACCCAGCCCACTGTTCAGCTCCTTCTCTGTAAGCGATACAGCATGAAAGCACCCATGAACCAGCAAGCCAGGCAGCGGTGTTAGTTAGCTAACGTTAGCATGCTAACTACGCTTTAACGTTACCCGTCCCCACATCGTTCACAGAAAAGCGAGCCAAACAAAGCTGTCACCGTGGCGATAGAAGTGTGCTTTGTGCGCGGATGAAGCATGAAGTTAATTTGACTCTTGACGGCTGGCTCTCTGCCTCGTAACTTTACTAACTGCTCCGCTACTCGTTTGTAGCGGATTAAATATCAGATAATAATCAACTGTAAAGTAGCTACACCTTTTTAAAGGATCCCTTGGTAAGTGAAATTGTAGAAAGAAAAATAAAAAACACGCTGACACCAACATTTAATGGCAAAATCCATTGTTATGTCTACAAAATTATTTTAGATATAGTATAAGGTCAAGTCACCACTACCTCTGGTCAAAATATTGAATTAGTATCTCAATATATTGATTCAGTATCTCAGAATATAAACAAAGAATATTAAAGTAATGAGAAACTATAAAATATTGACTTAATCTCAATATATTGGCTTAGTATCGTAATATATTGACTTAGTAACTCAACATATTGGTTCAGTATCTCAATATATTGACTTAGTAACTCAGAATATTGACTAAGAATCTCAAAGCAATGAGAACATTCAAAATATTGACTTACAATCTCAATATATTGACTCAATATCTCAAAATATCTCAATTGACATAGTAACTTAGAATATTGACTAGGAATCTGAAAGTAATGAGAAACTTTAAAATATTCACTTAGAATCTCAATATATTAACTTCTGCACACGGCGTGCAAAGTATAACTTTGTATTATGAGTCTGAGATCCTTTTTTCTTGTTGAAGGAAATC